>NC_041383.1:275138739-275299952 GCF_002162155.2 Triticum dicoccoides
CACCTCTATCTCTAAACATGTGGACATATTTTTCGATATTGGCTTTCGCTTGAGGACAAGCGAGATCTAAGATTGGGGAAGTTGATACGTCCATTTTGCATCATGCTTTTATATCGATATTTATTGCATTATGGACTGTCATTTCACGTTGTGTCACAATACTTATGCCTATTCTCTCTTATTTTACAAGGTTTACATGAAGAGGGAGAATGTCGGCAGCTGGAATTCTGGGCTGGAAAAGGAGCAAATATTAGAGACCTATTCTGCACAACTCCAAAAGTCCTGAAACTCCATGAAAGTCATTTTCGGA
Organism: Triticum dicoccoides; assembly: GCF_002162155.2. Classification (NCBI taxonomy): domain Eukaryota; kingdom Viridiplantae; phylum Streptophyta; class Magnoliopsida; order Poales; family Poaceae; genus Triticum; species Triticum dicoccoides. Next base: position 275,139,050 of record NC_041383.1, read on the forward strand.
ATTAATAAAAAATACTGAGCGGAAGAAATACCAGAGGGGGGACACCCACCGTCCACGAGGGTGGGGCGTGCCCTACCCCCTAGGCGCGCCCCCTGCCTCGTGGGCCCCCTGGCAACCTTCCAGTGACCATCTTCTGCTATATGAAGTCTTTTATCCTGGAAAAAATAATAAGCAAGCTTTCAGGACGAGACACCGCCGCCACGAGGCGGAACCTTGGCGGAACCAATCTAGGGCCCCGGCGGAGGTGTTCTGCCGGGGAAACATCCCTCCGGGAGGGGGAAATCATCACCATCGTTATCACCAACGATCCTCTCATCAGGAGGAGGTCAATCTCCATCAACATATTCACCAGCACCATCTGCTCTCAAACCCTAATTCATCTCTTGTATCCAATCTTTGTCTCAAAACCTCAGATTGGTACCTGTGGGTTGCTAGTAGTGTTGATTACTCCTTGTAGTTGATGCTAGTTGGTTTATTCAGTGGAAGATCATATGTTCAGATCCTTTATGCATATTAATACCCCTCTGATTATGAACATGAATATGCTTTGTGAGTAGTTACGTTTGTTCCTGAGGACATGGGAGAAGTCTTGCTATAAGTAGTCATGTCAATTTGGTATTCGTTCGATATTTTGATGAGATGTATGTTGTCTCTCCTCTAGTGGTGTTATGTGAACGTCGACTACATGACACTTCACCATTGTTTGGGCCTAGAGGAAGGCATTGGGAAGTAATAAGTAGATGATGGGTTGCTAGAGTGATAGAAGCTTAAACCCTAGTTTATAAGTTGCTTCGTAAGGGGCTGATTTGGATCCACATGTTTCATGCTATGGTTAGGTTTAACTTAATACTTCTTTTGTAGTTGCGGATGCTTGCAATAGTGGTTAATCATAAGTGGGATGCTTGTCTAAGAAAGGGCAATACCCAAGCACCGGTCCACCCACATATCAAATTATCAAAGTAAGGAACGCGAATCATATGAGCGTGATGAAAAGTAGCTTGACGATAATTCTCATGTGTCCTCGGGAGCGTTTTCCGTCATATAACAATTTGTATAGGCTTGTCCTTTGCTACAAAAAGGTTTGGGTCACCTTTCTGCACCTTATTTACTTTTGTTACTTGTTACCCGTTACGAATTACCTTATCATAAAACTATCTGTTACCGATAATTTCAGTGCTTGCATAGAATACCTTACTGAAAACCGCTTGTCATTTCCTTCTGCTCCTCGTTGGGTTCAACACTCTTACTTATTGAAAGGACTACGATAGATCCCCTACACTTGTGGGTCATCACCCTTGGCAAGGGTTAACGCGCCGGCAAGCCTGTCCAACTAAACGTAGGGTGTAGTATATACAAAGAGAGATCAAACAGGAAAATAACATGCATTCCATTCAAAGCACCGTGAAAGTTATATTACATCAGTGATTGCTGCAGTTCTAACTTAAGATAAAATTGTCTTGGGTGCGAACTCGCAGCGGCAACAAGAAATGGGGCAGCTAATCCCGACGTTGGCCCTCCAGCCTCTTGACTCCGCCGACGCAGCTGATGATGTGCTCGATGTGCTCCTCGAGCGCCTGGAGGTCCGCATCCTCTGGCAAGCTCTCAAGCGCATTGGCAAAGTCTACGCTGGGGTTCCAGTGCGCCACCTTGGTGAGCACGTTGGTGAAAGTGTCCCGGGAAAGCTTCTGGGCCTCCTCGTCCAGATAAGTTGTCCTGTTGGAGTGGAGCAGCTTTAAGGCATCTAGGACGCCCTTGAAGAACAGGGTCAGCTTGGCACTATCGGTCACGTTCACTTCATGGGAGAACCTGAAGTTTGGCATGCCCATGGCGGACAGCTACATGGTGAGCCTCTCCGCAACATCCACAAGGCGGCTGGTCCAGAGCTTCGTGCCGGCCACAAGCTCATTGTGGGTGGCGGCGATGTTCTACAGCAGCTGCCTCTGATCCGCGAGATCCTTGATCAGGGTCTTTTTGCAGGCCCTGGTCTCCGAAAGCGTCCTCTCTAGAGTCTCCAGCTTCAACTTCAGATCAGCAATGGCGTTGTTGGCATTGAAGAGCAGCTTGGTCTTGTCAGAGATGGTGACCTATAGATCTGCCAAGGTGTGGACAATCATGTCCCTGTCTTTCTTCATCCTCAAGATCTCCTTCCTCAGCTCCTCCAGCTCCAGCTCTAGCTTCTCCACCTTTCCAGCCAGCTCATTCTTGGCAGTCTCTGCGGCTTCAGCCCCATCGATGGCCTCCTTCAGCTTGCCGGCATGATCCAGGGCCAAAGCATCAAGTGCTTCTTTGTGCTCCTGTTTCAACTCCTGAGTCTGCTGCACGACAAGCCTTTCAACTTCTTCGTCCTTGGCACAAAGCTTGGCGGCAAGCACCGCTTCACGGGCAACCAAGTCCTCCTCTTGGGTGTCAAGCAGGATGCGGTGCTACGTTTGATCAGAATCGTCCTTGGCAGCCTTTGCCTTCGCCACCTCTTGGGCCTTGTCAATGTCAGCCTGCTTCAGGAGGATCTCTCGCTAGCGCTCGTCCAGCTGGTCCTGGGTGGCCTTCAGATCCTGCTGGTCGTCGGAGAACCAGACTTGCATCTGAGCAACGCGCTCCTGAAAGTCTGTTTTTGCCTTGTCCACGGCTGCCATCCTGGAGTCCACCTTGTCCTGGCAGGCACGGTAGAGCGCTTGGAACTTCTGGAAGTTGGCACTCATGGCCTGGAGGAGCTGATCTTCCTTGGTGCTCCCGCTGCTGGTGCTCGGTTCATCAACAACCTAGAGCCCGGCAACGGTGAGCATGATACGTCTCCAACGTATCTATTTTTTTATTATTCCGTGCAATTTTTTTATCAATCTTGGATGTTTTAAAATCATTATATAGTCATTTTATATCATTTTTTGGTACTAACCTATTGACATAGTGCCAAGTGCCAGTTGCTGTTCTCTGCATGTTTTTTACATCGCAGGAAATCAATATCAGAAGGAGTCCAAATGCCACGCCAATTTACGATGATTTTTTATGGGCCAGAAGGAACTCAACGGGCCCTGGTTGCACCTGGGGGAGTCCTGAGGAGGGGACAACCCACCAGGGCGCGCAAGGAGGCCCAGGCGCGCCCTGGTGGGTTGTGCCCACCTCAGGTGCCCCCTGGACCGACTCTTTGCTCTAAAAATACCCGAATATTACAGAAACCCTAGGGGAGTCGACGAAATTTTCATCCAGCCACCGCAGAGTCCAGAACCACGAGATCCAATCTAGACACCATCACGGAGGGGTTCACCACTTCCATTGGTGCCTCTCCGATGATGCGTGAGTAGTTCTTTGTAGACCTTTGGGTCTGTAGTTAGTAGCTAGATGGCTCCTCTCTCTCTTGATTATCAGTACAATGGTATCTTGGAGATCCATATGATGTAAGTCTTTTTGTGGTGTGTTTGTTGGGATCTGATGAACTTTGAGTTTATCATCAGTTATATCTTTTTATATCCATGAAAGTTATTTGAGTTCTTTGATCTCTTATATGCATGATCTCTTATAGCCTCGAATTTTTCTTTGATATTTGGGTTTTGTTGGGCCAACTTGATCTATTTATCTTGCAATGGGAAGAGGTGCCCAATACTGGGTTTGATCTTACATTGCTTGATCCCAGTGACAGAAAGGGAACCGACACGTATGTATCGTTGCTACTAAGGATAAAAAGACGGGATCCATATCTGCCGCAATAGATAAACGGATCTTGTCTACATCATGTCATTGTTCTTATTGCATTACTCCATTTTCTCTTGAACTTAATACACTAGATGCATGCTGGATAGCGGTAGATGCAGGCAGGAGTCGGTCTAATAATCCTGGACGTGATGCCTATGTAATGATCACTGCTTGGATAGTGTCATGATTATTTGAAGTTCTATCAATTGCGCAATAGTAATTTGTTCACCCACCATTTGCTATTTTTCTTGAGAGAAGCCACTAGTGAAACCTATGGCCCCCGGGTCTTCTTTCTCATATATTTACCTTGCGATCTACTTTTTCCTTGCGTTTATTTTCAGATCTATTAAACCAAAAAAATACAAAAATACCTTTCTGCAATTTATTTGTTCCGCGATCTATTTATCCCATATACAAATTTACCTCACGTCCTTTGCCTATCCTGAGGCGCCGTTGTAGGATCGAAAGTATGTCTAGAGGGGGGGGGGTGATTACACTACTTAACCAAATAAAAACTTAACCTTTTCCCAATTTTAGCTCTTGGCAGATTTTAGCAACTTAGCACAAGTCAAGAAATCACAATACACTTCAAGCAAGCATGCAAAGAGTATATGAGCGGCGGAAAGTAAAGCATGCAACTTGCAAGAAACTAAATGGGAGTAGTTTGGAGGGAGCAAACGCAATGTTGACACGTAGATTGTTGGCGTGGTTCCGATAGGTGGTGCTATTGTACATCCACGTTGATGGAGACTTCAACCCACGGAGGGTAACGGTTGCGCGAGTCCACGGAGGGCTCCACCTGAGGGAGTCCTGGATTAGGGGGTATCCGGACGGCCGGACTATATACTTCGTCCAGACTATTGGAGCGTGAAGATACAAGACTTAAGACTCCGTCCCATGTCCGGATGGGACTCTCCTTGGCGTGGAAGACAAGCTTGGTGATCCAGATATTGTATTTCCTTCCTTGTAACCGACTCCGTGTAAACCCTAGCCCTCTCCGGTGTCTATATAAACCGGAGAGGTTGGTCCTTAGAAGGCCGATCACGATCACAATCATAATCATCATAGGCTAGCTTCTAGGGTTTAGCCTCTACGATCTCGTGATAGATCTACTCTTGTACTACTCATATCATCACTATTAATCAAGCAGGAAGTAGGGTTTTACCTCCATCGAGAGGGCCCAAACTTGGGTAGACATTGTGTCCCTTGCTTCCTGTTACCATCAGCCAAAGACGCACAGATCGGGACCCCCTACCCGAGATCCGCCGGTTTTGACACCGACATTGGTGCTTTCATTAAGAGTTCCTCTGTGTCGTCGCTTCAAGGCTTGATGGCTCATTTTGTTGTCAAGGACAACATTACCTCTGGGGGAGTGCTGGCTGTAGGCCAAACTCTCCGACTTGGCAGCCTCATCATGGCTGCCCCATCGGCTGTCGCGCCGATGATGGCCTCTCGGGTCATCACGCATAACCTTCGCGTCAATTTGGAACTCGCCGAGCAGATGGATCCGATAGAGATCTCCTCCCTTAATGAGCTCTTGGATCGCATCGCCGCTTTGGGAGTCCCTACGGACTATAACCGGATCGGGCTTAAACCCGACCAAAGGGACATTAAATCCCCGCCGGCCACCCATGAAATAGCGGTAGTGGAGGAACCACACATGGATTACCCCTCTATTTTGAGGACGAATTATGTCCGGATCACCGAGCTCCCTGAGCCGGACACCCTCTCAAGGGAAGACATTACCCAGGTCCCGGACTTAGAATCGGGTATTGGGTCGGAAAAATTGGGCAGCACCCCGGATCCCAAGCTGTCAAACTCGGAAGCTCCCATGCCCCTAGGCGCTAGATCGGATCAGAATCCAGATTCAGCTATGCCCACCCACCCGGACTTAAACCATCTCTCCCATATCAGACAAGAACCCCAGGAGACAGTACATCGCTACTGGGCCTGATTCCTCCTTGTGCTAAATAAGGTCAAGGACTGTCGCGAGGAGGACGTAGTCTCACTTTTCTGCAAAAACTGCACGAACAAAGGAATCCTTAATGCTATAAGTCACCGTGACATAGTACACTTTGCTGACTTGGCAACCATAGTATAGAAGTACTGTGCGATGGAAAGCGCCTGGAAAACCCAAACAGAATTTTGGGATAGTCCGACTCTCACCAAAACCTTTGTCCGAGCTAAACGGGCGATTTCTCGTAAGTCGTCCGATCCAATCCCCAAGAAACCAAAGCCCACCCCAGGGCGTGGAACCGTATTGGAAGAATGGCTCAATGGGCCATGTAATCTCCACAGTATGCCGGACACAACACCAACTCATAGCCTTAGGGCATGTTGGATACTCCGGCAGGTTGCAAAAAGTGGCGAGGATCTTCTTGTAAGCCATAAAGAAGAACAACATCCCGCCAACGAACACAATACGGTACTAACAGTCTTCGAGACTTTCGCCTCAAACAATAGGTGCAAGAAAGCTCATCGAAGTTCCACTGAAATCTGATATGTGGAAAAAATAAACCCGTGGAACGACACTGCTATAACTTTCAATGCCAGTGATGAACCTCGATTCCAGACTATCCGGGCACCAGCCGCTCTGGTCCTTAGCCCAATCATGGACGGCTTTCGACTCACTAAAGTACCCATGGACGACGGAAGCGGATTAAACTTGATCTACGAAGAAACACTCAACAAGATGGAAATTGATAAAAGCCGCATTGAACAAAGCGGCACAACCTTCAGGGGAATTATCCCTTGTTGGGAAGCGCGGTGTGCGGGAAAAATCACACTCGATGTGGTATTCGGCACCCCGGGGAATTACAGGTCCGAAGAAATTACATTCCAAGTGGCTCCTTTCAGCAGCGGATACCACGCCCTTTTAGGACGGGATGCGTTTACAAGCTTTCAAGCTATAGCCCATTATGGGTACATGAAGCTTAAATTGCCCGGACCCAATGGAATCATCACTCTAGCCAGTGATCCGGACGTCGCACTTCACGCCGAAAACAAAACCGCAGCACTAGCCCTGGAAGCATTATCCGAAGCCTTAGCAGCCGAAGAACTAACAACGCTGCGTGCCATCGTGGACACGATCGACGTGATACTCGACAAGCGACCCAAGTCCACCTCATTCAAACCCGTAGACGAGATAGTCAAATTTTAGGTCCATCCAACAGACCCCACGAACATAGCTTCCATTGGGACACAGTTGAGCCCCACAATGGACGCCGCACTGCGAGGCTTCCTGCGCGAGAATTGGGACATTTTTGCTTGGCACCCTTCGGACATGCCGGGCATCCCACGCAGACTAGCCGAACACAGCCTCAATATACTAAAAGGATACAAGCCTGTCAAGCAGACTCTAAGGCGCTTTTCAGAGCCCAAACGATAAGCCATGGGGAAGAGCTAGCCAAACTACTTGAGGCCGGATTCATCAAAGATATCAAGCATCCGGATTGGCTGGCAAATCTGGTAATGGTACCAAAGAAGGACAAATCCTAGCGCCTATGCATCGACTTCTATGACCTCAATAAGGCCTGCCCCAAGGATCCCTTCCCCCTCCCTCGCATCGACCAAATCATCGACGCCACAGCAGGACACGACTCACTGTGTTTCCTCGACGCATACTCTGGATACCATCAAATAAAGATGGCAGAGACCGACCAAGCTGTAACAGCTTTCATAACGCCATATGGTCCTTTCTGCTTCAACACTATGCCTTTCGGGCTTAAAAATGCCGGCGCAACCTATCAACGCATGATTCATACATGCCTGGAAAAGCAAATCGGCAAAACAGTGGAGGCATACGTGGACGACGTGGTCATAAAAACAAGACACGTCGAAACCCTAATAGACGACTTGAGGCTTACGTTCGATAACCTCCGAACATACCACATCAAGCTGAACCCGAAAAAATGTGTTTTCGGCGTCCCCTCTGGGAAACTGTTGGGCTTCATTATTTCCAATAGAGGAATTGAAGCGAATCTGGCAAAAATACGAGCTCTGTCGCAGTTGGCTATACCAACAGACCTCAAGCACATCCAGAAACTAGCTGGATGCATGGCTGCCTTAAGCCGCTTTATATCCAGGTTAGGAGAAAAGGCACTACCTCTTTACCGCCTTCTTTGGTGCACCGAAAACTTCATGTGGACGGATGCAGCTGCGGCCGGACTAGACGAAATAAAGACCTTATTGGCCAGTAATCCAGTCCTAACAGCGCCAAATATTGGCGAACCTATGCTGCTGTACATAGCTGCAACACATCGAGTTGTAAGCGCAGTGCTCGTCGTCGAATGAGAGGTTGACGGATACAAATTTCCGCTCCAGAAGCCGGTTTATTACATATCCACGGTCCTCACCCCATGCAAATCCCGATACCCACACTATCAAAAAATAGCATACGCGGTCTTCATGGCATCCCGGAAGCTACGACACTACTTTCAAGAGTATTTGATTATGGGGCCTCCGAAGTACCACTCAATGACATAATAAATAACCGCGGTGCTACAGGCCGGATTGCTAAATGGGCCATCGAGCTCCTTCCGTTCGACATAACATACAAACCACGGCGGGCCATCAAGTCGCAAGTACTGGCTGACTTTGTCGCCGAATGGACAGAAGCCGAACTCCCTAAAGAGTACGGCGCATACTCTAACTGGATCATGCACTTCGACGGTTCTAAAATGCTGGCCGGATTGGGAGCAGGTGTAGTCCTGACGTCTCCCACCGGAGACACGGTCCAGTACGTCCTCCAAATATTATACACAGACTTCAACAATGCAGTCGAATATGAGGCTTTGTTGCATGGTCTTCGGATGGCAGTCTCTATGGGCATTCAACGCGTAGAAGTGCGCGGGGATTCAAACCTCGCAATATCACAAATAAATGGAGACTTTGATGCCAAGGATCCGAAAATGGCGGCCTACCGTAATGTCATCCTCAAAATGTCATCTCGATTTGAGGGGCTCAAATTCCACCATGTGGCTCAAGAAAACAATCAAGCGGCAGATGTCCTCGCCCGCATTGGCACTAAACGCGAACCTGTCCCACCTAACATATTCCTGGAAAGGCTGTTCAAGCCATCCGTAGTATGGGAAGGGGAGTCCGACAATACTAGCACGGATTCGAATACACCCCCAGATTCCGAACTATCAGACATAATCGGAGGCTCCACCACCAAGATAACATCTTCGGCCCACGAAATCATGGCTATAATCGCCTCGTGGACTGAGCCTTTCTTGGCCTACCTCAATAGGCAGGAGCTCCCCAAAGACCAAAATGAAGCACGTTGCATCGTTCGGTGTTCTAAAGCTTACAAAGTCCATGAAGGGGAACTCTATAAGAAAAGTGCGACCAAAGTGCTCCAAAGGTGCATCTCCGAAGAGGAAGGGCGGCAGCTCTTGGCTGAAATCCATGCCGGACTGGACAGGCACCACGCCGCGGCTCGAGCACTAGTCAGCAAGGCCTTCTGTACATGCTTCTATTGCCCGACGGCCCGAGCAGACGCACAGGACCTTGTCCAACACTGTGTCGGTTACCAGCTCTTTGCCAATCAGAGTCATATGCCCCCTACCGCTCTCCAAACAATCCCCATAACTTAGCCCTTCGCGGTCTGGGGGCTGGATATGGTTGGTCCACTTAAAGGGGGAAGCCATAAGAAAAAATACTTATTGGTCATGGTGGACAAGTTCACCAAATGGAGAGAAGCCAAACCAGTCAAAACGGCCGAATCCGGACCAGTAATAGACTTCACATCCGGGGTCGTACACCGATACGGCGTCCCCCACAGCATCATCACCGATAATGGCTCGAATTTCACAGCCGATGAAGTGAAAACTTGGTGCGGCAAAATGGGCATTAAGCTCGACTACGCTTCCGTCTACCATCCCCAAACAAACGGCCAGGTCGAATGGGCAAACGGTCTCATCATGAGCGGCATCAAACCCAGACTAGTGCGATCCTTGACAAAGTCGGACATGCACTGGGTCGAAGAGCTCGACTCCGTACTCTGGGGGCTGCGGACCACGCCAAATCGCACCACCGGATACACACTATTTTTATGGTGTACGGCGCGGAAGCAGTATTACCCTGCGACATAATACATTATTCGCCTCGCGTACGCATGTACGAAGAGAAGGAAGCCGAGTTAGATCGGCAGGATAACTTGGATGCCCTGGAGGAGGAGCACGACGTCGCAAAAGCCCGCTCCGCATTCTATCAGCAGCAGGCTCGATGGTACCAAAGCAGAGAAGTGCGGGCCAAAACTTATAATATTGGCGAGCTCGTTCTACGCCTACCGGAGAAGAAGGACAAGCTCAAACCCAAGTGGGAAGGTCCCTTCGTCATTGATAAAGTTCTCACCGGAGGAGCGTACCGCTTACGTAATGCATCTGATAACAGACTCGAGCCGAACCCATGGAACGCGGCCAGACTCCGGAGATTCTACGCCTAGCGCCGAACTCAGTGTTCGTCTCCTTACCCCCTCCTTTTTAATTATGCTCCCTCCCTTTTCCTTTCTCAACCTTTTTTTCTCTTCACACAAAGTATTTAATACAGTACGGACGCCCGCATCACTCCGCCTGCACTATGTGTGTAACCAATACCTGGGGGCTTCCTATACGGAAGCTAAAAATAATTACTCTAATGGCCTGTTGCCCATCACATATGCGTTCCTTTTGCCATATGTGCCTTTTCTTCACCATTATATGCATCGATATGACTTAAGATGTGGCCAAGCTGGGTTGCCCGGCTCTTGTGTTTATGCCCTACGCTCCCGTTAATTCGGCTAGGGCATAAGGGGAGCACCTCTGCGATTGTTACTGCCGGTTCAGCCGGATGTGTACCTCAGACTGGGTGAAGCCGAAAGCTAGCGTCCTTAAGGGAATATTCGGTCGGTGAACAAAAGATGTATTCATTTATTACAACGTAAATCCCCATAAGTTTTGTATCCTGTGTCCTTGTTCGCAGTCCGGACATGTGCATCGTCGCATGCTTACCCAGGGAAAGGAACCCCTAACGGAACTATTCTCCCTGGAAGATGTTTCTTACTACCTATGTAATATAACATAACTAGTTGGGTACTTGTCTGTTCAAGCACTTATGACCCCTACGCCTGGTTTCCATGCATACCCCGGTTCTGTATAATTGAGCGGGTATTCGGACACACCCCAGACTGTAGGATCCGGGGGCTGAAGCGAAAAGGTCTGCCATGACAAATGATTTTAATCCGGCTAGGGACTACTTATGTCCATTGAATTACACATTCACTTGGACTGACTACATTCCTCCTCTATACCATCCAACAGGCTATCTAGCTTACAATCCTGTTGAGAATACTTTGCGGCTAACGCTACCTGGTCATACACCAGACTCACGGGAATTTCTTGCCCATCTGGCCCCGCCGGTCCAACTTCGGCCATATGGTTCGGGTCCAGCTTGGTGTAGCATGTCTTCACCATAGCCCAGGCTTCTCTTGCACCTTGCCGGCAGGCTGACATCTTCCACAATCGAAAACGCCGCCGTGCTCCTTGAAGCATATCCATAAGCTCCCCCATGCCATTCAGCAGGAAGCTTGATGGCCACAAGGCCTGAGCAATGCCCTGCATCACCTGCCGAGCTCGCCCGTGCAGTTGTGAGAGGTCTTGCAGTAAATCGCCTGTAGACGAGGGCATCTCCTCCTCAGGGCGGCCCGTTAACATTCCTGCAAGTAAAATTCTTTCAATATGCTTCCTCGACGAGTTGTACTACGGTTCGTCTAGGCACTTACCATAAATGCCGCGTCAAAGCCTTTTGTTCTCCTTCACGGAGTCCACCAGCTGAGCGCAGACATCTTTCAATTCCATGTCCAGTCGGACATTAACATCTTAAAAATTGTTCTTCTCCTGCCTAACTTGCGTAAGAACGCGCTCGCCAGCCTTTAGCTGCCTTTTGAGATGCGACTCATCATCTCTTACGCCCTCCGGATTCACCCCGGGATTGTCTGCAGAACTTTTTGTTAGACTTGTCATACCACCCACTTACTAACTGGTGCATCTTCGTACACTTGAGACAAATGTTACCAGATGAGGCCTTCTGGGATCTCTCTAACTTGGCAACCGCAACCCTCAGCTGGGCCTTGCACTCCTCCAGCTCCCGAGATAATTGCTTATTCTTATCTACAAGGACTTGTGCATATGTTGATCCTTAAAACAGTTGTTCCAACCGTTTCAAGTCTCAGGGGCTACTGCTATACATGCTTATCAAATTTTCTTACCCGTATATCTTTGGTATACTGGTCCGTCGCTCGGGCAAGCCCGCCTTGAGCAGCTCGGATGTATGCGTCTCCCGAATTGAAAGCATTAAATGCCTCTTCGGAAAAGATGTTGTTGCGAAGTACGGCCTGTCGGTGTCGGTGATTCATGGAGCTCTCTACTTCAGAACTCGTGGCAGAGAGCATATCTGTGTCCTCCATCGGAGAACTATGCGGCATTGGCCCCACGTCCGCCTCCTCTCTCGAAGCCGGTTCTGGAATCCGGCTGGTGGAGGCGTGATTGGCAGGATCCCCAGATATAGTCCAGCTACTCCTCTTCCTGCCATGACACGAAGGGCGCTATTACACTTCAAATACAACAATCATAGAACAAGCTTTTGCCTTACCTATGTAGCGGCGTTTCAACCCTAACCGCCTTCCTCTTGAGCCTGCCCGATCCGGACGCCCGTTGTCGACAGGTCCCTAGGGGCTAGGTCCCGCGCTCCGACCGTCTTCTCTGCAAAAACACGACACTTCGGGGGTAAGGCATGACATCAGAAAGGAGTCCTCTTCGGAGGATAGAGTTTTCGGCTTGGCTTACATGCGACGTAGGTAGCAGTCCGGGATAGTCGGCAATAATAGCCACTGAGGCGCCATCGCAGCTCGCCTGATAAAATATCCCGTTGACAAGCTCCACGGTAATATCCGGATCTTCTTCGAGTCCTGGATCGAGGGCCCTTCCGGGGTCCTCTGGCTGTGGGGAAGGGCTGGAGATTCCTTATACGGCCCTCCTCAGTTCCTGTTCTGAAATATCGAGGCAGATAATCTTAGCGAAGAACGCCACAATGAGTGAAACGGGGAAGGGAATGACGACTTACCTAGTTTGGGGGTTGTACATGGAGAATCCATCCCGCGGTTTAATGTGAAGGAATTATTCCTCTTCTCCTTTGTATAAATCGGACAATATCCTTGCCAGAGCAGTGGCGGAGTCCGAACCCTTATGGCCACAGCGGGTGGCATCATCTTCCCTGTTGTAGTGCCACATGGGCTTCCCCCGATATTGAAGCGGTTGCACTCCCTGCATTATGCCTATTGCCATAACCTCGACTATCGTTAGTCCGAATTTGGCCAGTAAATTTATCCCGCTCATCAGGAAGTGTATTTCCCTGGTATCCTCCTCTTGGGGGCCCGGGGGCGCCAGCTTAGACGTGCCCTCGGCGGAGCATTACTAAACATGGGGAGACCTGTCCGGACTGGATACGGAAGGGGAACGTCATCAACGTAAAACCACTCCGAGGGCCAGTTCTCTGGTGCCTTCTTGGGAGTGCCGGATAGGTATCCGGTCTCGGCAATGCGCCATACTTCGGCCCCGCCCACTTGACATAGGGATTCTCCCTGGTTGCGAGGGACAAGGCAGAACAGCTTCTTCCATAACCTGAAATGAGCTTCGCAGCCTAGAAATAGCTCACAAAGGGCAACGTATCCTGCTATATGTAGCACGGAGGCAGGGGTAAAGTTGTGCAACAGGAGGCCATAGAACTCCAAGAGCCCGCGAAGGAACGGGTGGATGGGAAACCCGACGCCCCTTAGCAGATGCGGGATGAGGCATATTCGCTCCTCTAGAGATGGATTAGGAGATCCCTTCGCTTGTTCCCTGCCATTATAGGTGGGAGAAACCCTTGGGTTTGTAACTCTATCAAACGGCTATGAGGAACTGAACACTCTTCCCAGTCCCCCGGCTTGGAGCAAGGAGAGCAAGAAGAAGAGCTGCGACGACCGGCCATGTTGGAATGGTTTTTTCGGAGCGCTCTGTTGGATGCTTGCTCGAGGGGGAGAGTGAGGTTTGGATCTGAGAATCCCCGTCTCTTCAAATAGACGGTTAACCTGAAGGATCGGGGGTGGAAATGCAAAAATGCCTCGGCTCCGTGCATTCACTCGACACGTGGAGATGGTCATTATTAAGGCACAGAAGGCGAGGAGTAAAACATTGATGGGAAGCCGGACACTATTCATCGTAACAGGTACTTGAGAGTATTCGGAGATGGAACCCGCCTTGCAATGCCGAAGACAAGACTGCGCGTCGGACTCATCGTCATTGAAGCCTGGTTCAGGGGCTACTGAGGGAGTCCTGGATTAGGGGGTATCCGGACGGCCGGACTATATACTTCATCCAGACTATTGGAGCACGAAGATACAAGACTTAAGACTCCGTCCCGTGTCCGGATGGGACTCTCCTTGGCGTGGAAGAAAAGCTTGGCGATCCAGATATTGTATTTCCTTCCTTGAAACCGACTCCATGTAAACCCTAGCCCTCTCCGGTGTCTATATAAACCGGAGAGGTTGGTCCTTAGAAGGCCGATCACGATCACAATCATAATCATCATAGGCTAGCTTCTAGGGTTTAGCCTCTACGATCTCGTGGTAGATCTACTCTTATACTACTCATATCATCAATATTAATCAAGCAGGAAGTAGGGTTTTACCTCCATCGAGAGGGCCCGAACCTGGGTAAGCATTGTGTCCCTTGCTTCCTGTTACCATCAGCCTAAGATGCATAGATCGGGACCCCCTACCCGAGATCCGCCGGTTTTGACACCGACACCACCCATGAAGGGTCCATGAAGAAGCAACCTTGTCTATCCCATCATGGCCATCGCCCACGAAGGACTTGCCTCACTAGGGTAGATCTTCACGAAGTAGGCGATCTGCTTGCCCATACAAACTCCTTGGTTCAACTCCACAATCTTGACGGAGGCTCCCAAGTGACACCTAACCAATCTAGGAGACACCACTCTCCAAAAGGTAATAGATGGTGTGTTGTTGATGAACTCCTTGCTCTGGTGCCTCAAATGATAGTCTCCCCAACACTCAACTCTCTCTCACATATTTGGCTATGGTGGAAAGATGATTTGAGTGGAAAGCAACTTTGGGAAGGCTAGAGATCAAGATTCATATGGTAGGACTGGAATATCTTGGCCTCAACACATGAGTAGGTGGTTCTCTCTCAGAAAATGAGTGTTGGAAGTGTAGGTTTGTTCTGATGGCTCTCTCCAAGAATGAAGAGTGGGTGGAGGGGTATATATAGCCTCCACACAAAATCTAACCGTTACACACAGATTCCCAAACTCGGTGGGACCGAATCAGCAAAGTCGGTCAGACCGATCCAGGCAAAAATGTGAACGTTAGGATTTTTGGTGGGACCGATATAGTCATCTCGGTGGGACCGATATGCTAGGGTTAGGGCAGAACATAATCTTGGTGTGACTGGTCGCATAAACTCGGTGGTACCGATTTGAGCAATAGGTACACAGAGGGTTGGTCAGGCAAACTCAGTGGGACCGATTCGCTCACTTCGGTGGGACCAAAGTGTTACGAAAAGGAAACATGGACTTTGCAATGCAGACTCGATGGGACCAATTTGTTCATTTTGATGAGACTGAAATGTTACAAAAGGGAAATAGAGAGTTTGCAATCCCATCTCGGTGAGACCGAGATCCCTATCGGTGAGACCGAAGTAACTAGGGTTTGTGGCAGTGGCTATGTCAAGTGAAACTCGGTGGCGCCGGTTAGATCAAATCGGTGGGGCCGAATTTGACTTCTGGTTTAGGACATATGTGGAAATGAGAAAGTGGTTGAGGGTTTTGGAGCATATCAACAAAGCATTTTGAGCAAGTAACCCATTAAGCAATACCTCATCCCCTTTTAATAGTATTGGCTTTCCTATGGACTCAATGTGATCTTGGATCACTAAAATGAAAATGTAGAGTCTTGAGCTTGTTGCCAATATATATTCTTTGCATTTTGAGGGGTCCACATCTCTAGTCCATGCCATGCCAATCATTGATATTTCTGAAATGATTATCTTGAAAGATCATTAGTTCAATGAACTATATGTTGTTAAGAATTACCAAGACCACCCAGAGATTAGTTGCACTTCCAATCTCCCCCTTTTTGGTAATTGATGACATCATATAGATCAAAGCTTCGACAAATGATAATAAGAATGAAGTACATTGTCACTTTGAGAAGTATGTGATAAGTAAGAGCTCCCCCGAAATTTGTGCATTGTTTAAACTTTGCTTTGGGCTGCAAATGCACAATCTGTTAGGATCATGGGTTACTCTTCCATGACACATACATCTTGGTGGAGCGCTCAAAATGATAATAAATAAGAACAAGCCCTCATCACCAAGGAAAAGTGAATGATCATACATGAGATAGATAATGTCATCATTCAAGCATAAGCATAAAGAGTGATATGATCAAGCACATGATCATACAAAGTATCTCACACATACAGACATAATGTATCTCAAACAGGCAAGCAAAGCAAATAAGTAGAAAAAAGAGACAACTCTCCCTCTCCGAAGCCTATGGTCTATACACTTTCTCGCCCTTTGGCAACAAGTTATCAAAAATCTTGAAAATGCATAGTGATATGCATCTCTCTAGGCTTGATCTTCGGGAGGTGGTGTTGAGATGACTCCAAGGACGAAAGCTTCTGTAGATGTTGGTGGAGCTAGAGAGGTTGCCACTAGAGGGGCAACAGGAGCTGTTAGAACCATGGCTGCAGGTGCTGAAGTTGTAGCTCTAGTGTCTGTCACTAGCACTGTTGCAGACCTCTGTGCCCTAGGCACTCTGTGGAACACCTGTGTAGTAGCTTTGCCCTTCCTCTCTCGAGCTTCTTCCTGGAGTTCTTCAACGACTATCTGAATCTCAGTCACTTTCAAGTCCAGGTCATAGAATTTTGTCTCTATTCTCCTTTCCAAGATCTCCTAGTTATGAGTCAGGGTAGCTAGTCCTTTCTCAACCCTCAGGATTGATTGAATCAGAAACCCAAGATGGTCTTGTTTTGACTTGAGAAAGACTTCTGAAGCCTCTGCTGCACTTGGAATCTTTGCTGCTTTTGCTTCCCTAGCCTTCTCCTTCTTCTCATGAGCTGCAACTAAAGATGGATCATTTGCATCCATAACAACTCCTTGCTTCATCTTGGAATTGATTAGCTCTTGGATGTGTGGAGCATATCCACAAGATCTCTTCTGGTCAGCTGATGTCCTTTTGATTGCCTCTATAATCTGGCTCATGACCTTGAATTTTTGTGGCACAACATCAAACAACTATAGCAAGTTGATGGAATGGCATCTGATCATCCTATGATCTCCAAATTTGGGCAACAAAGTGTGCCTCAAGATTGTGCTTATGGTGGCCAAACCAGATAGCAGATAGTAGACTGATCCAAACTTGTGTGTTTCCAAGGCCTCATCTGGAATTTCCTTATACATGTTGGCCATGGTGTTGTGATCCTTCTTCTTCTCAGCATACACATCTATTTGATGTTCTTCTTCTTTAGGGGCATTTATGAGCCTGGCCCATTCATCTATAGTTGATTAGTGCCTCTGTCCTTCTGTCATCCACACAATTCTTCCATCTGGATAGAAATGAGTTGTTGAGTAGAATTGCATTATGAGCTCATCATTCCGTTTGGTAAGCTTCTGACCAACAAAGTCATCAACACAATTAGCTTTGAAGCTTTCATGCACACCTTGGAAATGATCAACATTAGCATCAATGAATTTCCAGTCCACCCATATCATATCACTGACTATGGGTTTCTTGTCCAGCAACACTGTCTCATAGAAATCTTGTTGCTCTTTAGGGTGGAACCTGTAGTCCACTGCAGTCCTCCTCCTCACAGCATAAGGAGCAGCTTGTCTCCACTTCCTGAGACCAGCATCCTTTCTTTCCTTCATATTTTCAGCCACTGGGTGACTGTCATTTTGGTCTGGAATCTTGTGCTTGAGCTTCCTAAGCACTTGGGCTTGAGCTTCTTCAGTAGCTTCAGGCACTGGGGCCTTGTTCTTCTCTATTGCAAGTATGTTTCTGGTGCTTCTCTTAGGAGCTTGAGCTGGAGCTTTTGGGGCTGTCTTGGGCTTAGAAGGAGCTGCCCCAGACTTGATGGCATCCCCCATCAGCTTCTGTGCCTTTGCAGGAGGTGCTTGAGCAGCAACCTCTTCTTCCTCTTCCTCTTCACTTGCAGAATCCTTTCTCATAGAAGGATTTTCAATCACTCTAGCTGTTGTTTTTCTGACCCTCTTCTTCCCTTCTTCACCTGCTGTTGGCTCAAGTGATAAGACCATAGTTTCCTAAGTGGAAGTTCTGGCCTTTCACATGGGAACTCTCCTGGCAAGTGCCTTCTTGTGCATTCTAGGTTTTGTTGCAGCAGTAGTTCCATATTCCTTTTTCAGCACTTTCTTCTTGGAGCTTACTTCATCCTCAGCAGCCACATAGTCCTCATCCTCTGAATCTGAGGTTCTCTTCTTCCTTGTCCTTGTTGTTGCCTTTGGCAAATTGCTTGGAGTGCTTCTGCTGCCATCATCAGAGCAGCTAGAGGGACTAGTGCCCTCAATCATGTGCACTTGCTCTTTTGATTTGTTCTGGCTATCACTCTGGTCAGACATTCTGGCAAGTCAAACTGACAACAGACCCTGTGAATAGATATAGATGAGGTGGAGTAGATGAGCATCACAAAGTGCAGAGTTTTTGCAAAAAGAATGAGTCAAAAACTTAGTTTTAGTTTTCTACAGGAAGCACTTCGGAGCTACCGATTTGTAAAACTCGGTGACACCGAAGCAACTTTGAAGTCTAAACATGTGGAATCAGTCAGACCAAGGCATAGTTCAGTGACTCCAAGTTTGCTACGGTTTCACAAAGTCCTAGTATCGGTCACACTGATTTGCAATTTTCGGTCAGACCGAAAATCACTTGTGCTTTGGCCTAAGTCAAATCGGTGGAACCGATTCCTACAACTCGGTCGGTCCGAGATGAGTCTGGCGGAAACCTCACCTAAATTTTCAAATCAAATCTAGTCTAATGGATATTCTATGTGGATAGATAGATCTCATACGTGGAATAGAACATGGCATTGACCTTGTGCGTAGAATCGGAAGTAAAAAAAAGTGCACAAGGGGTCGAACTCATACCCTAGTTCGGTGATGAGTTTGCTACGACGGCAACGGCGGCGAAGAAACCGGTTGACAGCGGCGGAGACCATCGGCGGGAGGTAGCTTGCGACGAGGTGACGATCCAGAGACCCGTGAGGCAGAGCAGGACAAACACGGGCGACAAGGTTTTGAAGTGATTTCCAAAATCTGGCCCGTCAGTATTTATATCCTGACACTGTCGGTGTGACCGAGTGGAACAACTCGGTGGCACCAAGATGCAGAATCACAAGGCGTTACTGCAACTTGGTTAGACCGAAAGGTTCTAATCGGTTGCACCGAGATTGAAACTTGATCAACCCAGTGAACTCGGTGTGACCGAAATGGAGGAGTTGGTCAGACCAAAATACACAGTGAGGTTTTGGAAGTTTTATGTCTATGACAAAACAGGACTCCTAGTGCTCCTCACACAGAGGTTTTGAATTTAACTTAGATCAAACTTTGTGATGTAGCATGAATAGAGTTTGAGAACAGAAAAGCATAGATAGCTAAAGGGAGTTCTTAGGCATTCTTGTCCATCCATTTGGCAAAAACAAGAAACTCCAAACAATGAAAGCAACAAATGGATGTCCCCAAATGAGAAAAGTATGCAACCAACATGCTCACACAATAAAATAGCAAATGAAATATGTGGCAAAGCATGCACAATCACTCTAGCATCTATCAAGCAATTGGCGATGACTAGATCATCTATATATGAGTATATTGACTTAGGAGTCAAATGAGAACATTTGATCATAGGTGATACTCACCGTTTAAGAACAAGTGGGGTTACCCCTTTTACATAAAGCATTGTTGTGTTCACACCATTAGAGTTGCCTTAGCTCAATCCTTAGAGTAAATCTCCCCCTAGACGTGATATACCCCCCTAAGAGGGATCAACTAACCTTGGGTTTTGTCGATGATGACTTCATGTAGATACCGAAGATGTGGATCCTCATTGTTGATGTAGATCATTCGAAGCAATCCATTGGAGTGAGTTGCACTTTCAATACCTACCTGGGTTAGTCCCACAAGGAACAAACAAGGATATCCATAGACATAGAGTAAAGCACACACATGATGATGTCCATGAAAGCATTAGGTTACCTTGTCCCTTGTCTTACCAACAAGAGGGTTTGTGACTCCTTGAACTAGTGCAAGATGTGGAAATTGTTTGCACTTGTCCTTGCCAAGATAAATATGAGTGAAGTATGTTGGCGGAGTCACCCTCAAGAACTCTCTACTTCTTCTTCTTCGGGACCACATCATCTTGATGGGAATCCTTGGAGTTGTAGATGTACTTGATGAAGTAGAACTTGATGTAGTCTTGGGAACCCACTTGACCAAGGACTTTGGAGCATCTTCAAATGCATCAATCTCTTCTTGAAGCTTGTGCTTGCCTTTTAGCTTGTGGTCTTGTGGTGGAAGATCATCTTGATCTTGTGTCCCCTTGAAGGAAGTAGGGTCATACTTCTCTTGTTGAGGAACAAACTTCGTCTTGGGGTATTGATCTTCTTCCCACTCAACTCCATTGGCATTGAACTTTCGTTCAAAACAAACACCTTGATTCTTCCAGTAACTTCCTTGCTTGCGTACAATTTCCTCAAATTGCTTACTTCCGGCAAGGCTTTTGTAAATACCCTTCTCTATAATTCCCTTCAATAAGCTATTTTATTGCTCAATTGTAACTTGGCTAAGAGAATCATTAGTGGAATCAAGAGAACTACTAGAAGCAACAATATTGGATTTAGCAAGATTATTGTTACTACTAGAAGAAGAATCTTTCTTGTTCTTGTTGCTAGATTTTACTTGTGGCATGTAAGTAGACAAGAGTAAATTCTTGGCAATGTAAGAAGAACTTTTTTTCCGAAGATCATCATTGATGGCCTTTAAAAACTCATGCTCTTGCTCAAGATTGAGCTTTTCAAAGCGTAACTTCTCATGAGTTTTTAAAAGTTCTTGATGATCTTCTAAAGTAGTTTCATGAGCTAACTTAAGAGTGTTTAGTTCTTTAGTTAGACTCTCAATCTCCTTCTTATCATTGTTATTCATTTTATCTTGATCAGCATGATTAATTGACATTTCATTATAGTATTCATCACTAGAGTTGTCAACAAGTAAATGATCATCACCTAGCAAGTCATCTTCATCACTATTGAAATCAACATAGTAGGGGTGTATTACCTTGGGGCCTTTAGCCATGAAGCATCTCCAAATTCCTTCATTTGGTGAATCAAATATGTCATAGGAGTTGGTTGACACAAGTTCTAGACCGGCAACACCTTCATCTTGAGTATATTCGGAGTCAGAGTGATAAATTCTCTCGGAGCGGTGGTCGGAGTCGGAGCCGGATACCCATTCACCAATATGAGCTTGATGTCTTCGTTTTGTGTAGATCCTTGATGACTTGTTCTTTGATACGTCTCCAACGTATCTATAATTTTTTCATGCTATTATATTATCCATCTTAGATGTTCTATATGCATTTATATGCTATTTTATATGATTTTTGGGACTAACCTACTAACTTAGAGCCCAGTGCCAGTTTCTGTTTTTTCCTTGTTTTTGAGTTCTACAAAAAAGGAATACCAAACGGAGTCCAATTGACATGCCAATTTTTGATGATTTTTCATGGACCAAAAGAAGCCCCAGAAGCCAGAAGAGTCCCAAGCTGTCCACGAGGGTGGACGGCGCGCCCTACCCACCTAGGCACCCCCCCTATCTTGTGGACGACTCAAGACCCCCCCTGACGTGAGACCAACGCCAAAAATTCCTATAAATACAAAAAACCCCAGAAATAAACCTAGATCAGGAGTTCAGCCGCCGCAAGAATCAGTAGCCACCAAAAACCTCTCGGGAGCCCGTTCCGACACCCTGCCGGAGGGGGAATCCATCACCGGTGGCCATCTTCATCATCCCGGCGCTCTCCATGACGAGGAGGGAGTAGTTCACCCTCGGGGCTGAGGGTATGTACCAGTAGCTATGTGTTTGATCTCTCTCTCTCTCTCTCTCTCTCTCTCTCTCTCTCTCTCTCGTGTTCTTGATTTGGCATGAACTTGATGTACCGCGAGCTTTGCTATTATAGTTGGATCTTATGATGTTCTCCCCCTCTACTCTCTTCTAATGGATTGAGTTTTCCCTTTGAAGTCATCTTATCGGATTGAGTCTTTAAGGATTTGAGAACACTTGATGTATGTCTTGCATGTGCTTATCTGTGGTGACAATGGGATATCACGTGATCTACTAGATGTATGTTTTGGTGATCAACTTGCGGGTTCAGTGACATTGTGAACTTATGCATAGGGGTTGGCACATGTTTTTGTCTTGACTGTGCGGTAGAAACTTTGGGGCACTCTTTGAAGTTCCTTGTGTGGTTGTTTGAATAGATGAATCTGAGATTGTGTGATGCATATCGTATAATCATACCCATGGATACTTGTGGTTACATTGGAGTATCTAGGTGACATTAGGATTTTGGTTGATGTCTGTCTTAAGGTGTTATTTTACTACAAACTCTAGGGCTGTTAGTGGCACTTATATGAATAGCCCAATGGATTGATCGGAAAGAATAACTTTGAGGTGGTTTCGTACCCTACCATAATATCTTTGTTTGTTCTCCGCTATTAGTGACTTTGGAGTGACTCTTTGTTGCATGTTGAGGGATTGTTATATGATCTAATTATGTTATCATGTTTGAGAGAACTTGCACTAGTGAAAGTATGAACCTTAGGCCTTGTTTCGAAGCATAGCAATACCATCTTCGCTCACTTTTAGCACTTGCTACATTGCTATTTTTATAATTTTAGATTACAAAAACCTATATCTACCATCCATATTGCACTTGTATCACCATCTCTTCGCCGAACTAGTGCACCTATAAAATGTACCATTGTATTGGGTGTGTTGGGGACACAAGAGACTTTTTGTTATTTGGTTGCAGGGTTGTTTGAGAGAGACCATGTTCATCCTACGCCTCCCATGGATTGATAAACCTTAGGTCATCCACTTTAGGGAAATTTTGTACTGTCCTACAAACCTCTGCACTTGGAGGCCCAACAACGTCTACAAGAGGAAGGTTGCGTAGTAGACATCATCCTTCCTTTCTGAATCCTTGCTTCTTCGAGAGGTTCTTCGTTCATAACGATCATCTCTACTCCCTCTCTCTCTTGGAGGTGATTCTTCCCTTTTGCCTTTTATTTTAGGTGAGTCTTCACTTCTTTTGTAGGGAGCCGTACACTCATTGGAGTAGTGTCGGGGTCTTCCACAATTGTAGTAGTTTCACTCACGACTAGAAGATCTTTTGTCAATGTAGGACCTTGACTTGGAACTTCTTTCCTTGCTTCTACTCTTGTAGAATTTGTTGAAGTCCTTCGCCATTAAGCTCAGTTCTTCATTGAAGGTTTGTTTCTCATTTGATGATGTACGAGCATCACATGAGGCTTTGTAAGCACCACTCGACTTGTTGTGAAGCTCTTCGTTATCCTTGAGTGACATCTCATGAGCAAAAATTCTTCCAATGACTTAGGTTGTCTTGAGATCTTTGTAATTTGGCATCATTTGGATCAATGTGCACACGGTATCATATTTTCCATCGAAGGCTCTCAAGATCTTCTTGATGATGAATTTGTCGGTCATCTCTTCACTTCCTAAGCCGGCAATCTCATTTGTGATGAGAGCAAGCCTAGAGTACATTTCGGCGACACCTTCACCATCCTTCATTTTGAACTTGTCAAGTTGACTTTGAAGCACATCCAACTTGGATTCCTTGACGGAGTCGGTACCTTTGTGCATATAAATCAAAGTATCCCAAATTTCCTTTGCATTCTCAAGACGGCTAATTTTGTTGAATTGTTCGGGGCACAATCCATTGAAGAGGATATCGCAAGCTTGAGCATTGTATTGCAACATCTTCAATTCTTCCGCGGTAGCTTCACGGTTTGGTTCTCTCCCATCAAAGAATTCACCTTGCAAGCCAATACACAGAATAGCCCAAACGACGGGGTTATGTCCAAGAATATGCATTTTCATCTTATGTTTCCAACTAGCAAAACTAGTACCATCAAAGTAAGGATCTCTATCGTGGTAATTTCCCTTGCTAGATGCCATACTCTCCTAGGTTGTGAAACCAAGGCTATGATCACCAAAGCTATGGAAATCAAGGCAAATGGAGACCAAAGCTGTGATACCACTTGTAGGATCGAAAGTATATCTAGAGGGGTGGTGATTAGACTACTTGACCAAATAAAAACTTAACCTTTTCCCAATTTTAGTTCTTGGCAGATTTTAGTAACTTAGCACAAGTCAAACAATCATAATACACTTCAAGCAAGCATGCAAAGAGTACATGAGCAGCGGAAAGTAAAGCATGCAACTTGCAAGAAACTAAATGGGAGGGGTTTGGAGGGAGCAAACGCAATGTTGACACAGAGATTTTTGGCGTGGTTTCGATAGGTGGTGCTATCGTGCATCCACGTTGATGGAGACTTCAACCCACGGAGGGTAACGGTTGCGCGAGTCCACGTGGGCTCCACCCATGAAGGGTCCATGAAGAAGCAACCTTGTCTATCCCATCATGGACATCGCCCACGAAGGACTTGCCTCACTAGGGTAGATCTTCACGAAGTAGGCGATCTCCTTTCCCTTACGAACTCCTTGGTTCAACTCCACAATCTTGACAGAGGTTCCCAAGTGACACCTAACCAATCTAGGAGACACCACTCTCCAAAAGGTAATAGATGGTGTGTTGTTGATGAACTCCTTGCTCTTGTGCTTCAAATGATAGTCTCCCCAACACTCAACACTCTCTCACAGATTTGGCTATGGTGTAAAGATGATTTGAGTGGAAAGCAACTTGGGGAAGGCTAGAGATCAAGATTCATATGGTAGGATTGGAATATCTTGGCCTCAACACATGAGTAGGTGGTTCTCTCTCAGAAAATGAGTAGTGGAAGTGTAGGTTTTTTCTGATGGCTCTCTCCGTGAATGAAGAGTGAGTGGAGGGGTATATATAGCCTCCACACAAAATCTAACCGTTACACACAGATTCCCAAACTCGATGGGACCGAATCAGCAAACTCGGCCAGACTAATCCAAGAAAAAATGTGAACGTTAGGATTTTCGGTAGGACCGATATAGTCATCTCGGTGGGACCGATATGCTAGGGTTAGGGCATAACATAATCTCGGTGTGACCAATCGCATAAACTCGGTGGGCCCGATTTGAGAAATAGGTACACAGAGGGTTGGTCAGGCAAACTTGGTGGGACCAATTTGCTCACTTCGGTGGGACCGAAGTGTTATGAAAAGGAAACAGGGAGTTTGCAACGCAGACTCGGTGGGACCGATTTGCTCATTTTGGTGAGACCGAAATGTTACAAAAGGGAAACAAAGAGTTTGCAATCCCAGCTTGGTGAGACTGAGATCCCTATCGGTGAGATTGAAGTAACCAGGGTTTGTGGTAGTGATGTCAAGTGAAACTCGGTGGTGCTGGATAGATCAAATCGGTGGGGCCGAATTTGACTTTTGGTTTAGGACATATGTGGAAATGAGAAAGTGGTTGAGGGTTTTGGAGCATATCAACAAAGCATTTTGAGCAAGTAACCCATTAAGCAATACCTCATCCCCTTTTAATAGTATTGGCTTTCCTATGGATTCAATGTGATCTTGGATCATTAAAATGAAAATGTAGAGTCTTGAGCTTGCTGCCAATATATATCCTTTGCATTTTGAGGGGTCCACATCTCTAGTCCATGCCATGCCAATCATTGAAATTTCTGAAATGATTATCTTGCAAGATCATTAGTTCAATGAACTATATGTTGTTAAGAATTACCGAAACCACCCAGGGATTAGTTGCACTTTCAGCCGTACCCCGAAGGGATTGACAACCCCTTTAACACGTCGGGCTGCAAGGTGTTGTTCTTTGTGTGCAGGGGATGTCTAAGTTGTGTTGCTTGGTTCTCCTACTGGTACGATAACCTTGGTTTCATATCTGAGGGAAATACCTGCCACCGCTGTGCTGCATCATCCCTTCCTCTTTGGGGAAATACCAATGCAGCTTCAAGCGACATCAAAGGACCTCGTCGTCAAACACCTCCCCTTCGGCTGGCCCTCCGGTGCTTGCCGTCCCTAGGAGGCTGACGAACAAATCGTCGCCCACCTTCAAATACCTTCTCGAGGCAGGGGATGAGGAGGAAGAGGGTTGGCTCCTTGGTGGCCTCGACAGCCTCCCCGGCAGGCCCCATTGTGGCCTCCTCGGCAGCGGCCTTGCCGGCCTCCCCGGCAGGTCCCCTGGCAGCCTCCTCAGCAGCGGCCTTGCCGGCCTCTCCAGCAGACCCCTTGGCGGCCTCCTCGGCGGCAATATTGGCATCCTTAGCCTTGACATCCTTGGCGGTCTCCTCGATCACGGCATCGACGTCCGCCTGGTCCATCAGGGGAGGATTTGAAGACCAAAAGGGAAAGTAAGGCAGAGCCAAAACTAAAATTCAAGACGAGAAAAGAAAGAAAATCATGGCAAAGGGCGAGAGGAGAACAACTTGTAACGAGTGGAAAGGAAGCGTCTATGTTGCCGGGACGGAATCGCCAGCACTTGTGCCCATCACCTCTTCCTCCATGCGCATGGGCTCATTGATGGATGCCCTTGCTGGGGACACCCCTCTGGTTGGCGTGGTTGATGGGGCGATGTGTCAGGGGTGGCCCTCAGTGGCTCCTCCTGCTGCTGCTCTCCTCCTGCAACCCCGGCAAGGCCAAAACTAAGGATACACACTCGAATGCCTGCCAACAAGAAATGAGTAACAGACTTCCGCTGGGGGCTGGAGTGGGGGCTGCGCTGGGGGCTAGTCTCCGGGCTGATGAAGATCACCCCTAGTGCACGTGAAGTGCTTGCCGGGGGCTCGTCGCCTGTGGGGGCCCTGGCTCTCTTTGCCACCCTCTGAGCGAGCGTCTCCGTATCCCTGCGAAGACAAGGTCAAGGCAAGATAAGATAATCCAAATAAAGGGCCAAAGGAGGCAAAGTACTTACTCATCTTCCTCTTCTGTCCTCCTCTTCCTCTTCGGGTTGAAAGACCCAAGGTCGAATTCAGCCACCGGATGGCATCCATGAGGGGAGGAGGAGGAGATGGAGTCCTGGACTGCTGATAACCCACAAGTATAGGGGATCATTTGTAGCCTTCTTTGATAAATAAGAGTGTCGAACCCAACGAGGAGCTAAAGGTAGAACAAATATTCCCTCAAGTTCTATCGACCACCGATACAACTCTACGCACACTTGAAGTTTGCTTTACCGGAAACAAGTATGAAACTATTTTGTAGGTGTGGTGCTAGAACTACTTTGCAAGAATAAAACTAGAAGTACTTTGCAAGATAATAAAAGTTATGTGTTAAGTAAAAGGGTTTGTGTCAACAAGAAAGTTACTTGTCCCTAGGCAATCGATAACAAGTACCAGTAATCATTCTTGTAATTTTATATGAGGGAGAGGCATGAGCTAACATATTTTCTCTCCTTGGATCATATGCACTTATGATTGGAACTCTAGCAAGCATCCGCAACTACTAAAGATCATTAAGGTCATGAAACCCAACCATAGCATTAAGTATCAAGTCCTCTTTACTCCCATACGCCATGACCCACTTATCCGCGTTTAGGCAGCTGTCACCCCCGCAACACTAACAATAAGCAAACCATGAATCTATTGCAACACCCTACAGCAGGGGCCCCACATGTTTGCGCGAGAATGGAGGGCACCGTAGGACAACACCATAAATAAAATATACAATCATACCGACCAAGATCACGACTAACCCATAGGACAAAGCAGATCTACTCAAACATCATAAGATAGCCATAGATCATTGGGAAATAATATATGGAGTTGAGAACCATGTTTAAGTAGAGATTATAGCGGGGAGAAGAGGTGTTACACCGCTGCATATAGGGGGAGAGAGTTAGTGTTGACGGTAGCAAGATTGTTGATGAAGATCGTCGTCCCGATCGTTGCCCCGGCGGCACTCCGGCGCCACCGGAAGTGAGGGGGAGAGAGCTCCCCTCCTTCTTATTCTTCTTCCTCCTTGGCCTCCTCCCTAGCTGGGAGAAGGGCTTCCTCTCTGGTCCTTGGCTTCCATGGCATGGGAGAGGTGAGAGCCCCTCCAAGATCGGATCTCCCTCTCTGTTCTCTTCTGTTTCACGCTCTCCAGATCTCGCAGAAAACCATTTCTTATATTCCTAGAGATCCATAACTCTGATTGCGCTGATATTTTTACATGATTTTTTTCTGATATAAGCTTCCTTGCACCCGAAGTACAACTCCAACTGACGTACGAGGTGAGCACAACCCACCACCACGCACCAGGGGCTTGGGGTGCGTCCTGGAGTATCGTGGTCCGTGTGGGCTTCCGTTTATGGGATTCCAACTCCCAAAATCACAAATATTCCAAAATAATTCTCCGTGGAGTTGCATCATGTTTGGACTTTGTTTGATATGGAATTTCTGTGATACAAAAACAGGCAACAAACAGGAACTGGCACTGCACTGGATAAGTAAGTTAGTCCAAATAAATCATATAAAAAGTTGCCAAAAGTATGTAAAAGTTGAATAATATTGGCATGAAACAATAAAAAATTATATGTAAAAGTTTCCGTGAGCATGAACAAAGTTCAAGGAGCTCCCCCACTTCAAAAATTCTTACCTCTCTCACTTTCACTTTCCTTTTTAAAAAGTTTTGGGTTCCCCTCTATGACTCTCTAAAACTTCCGGGTTGTCTCCATGGTAGCACTTCCTTTAAAGCCATTAAGCTAGGCATAAAGTGCTCAAGTAATGGATCCACCCAGATCCCAAGGTATTTCAAAGCCAATTTTAATTAACAATGATTTGGCATTTAGTAGTGAGCACAAAGCAACATATATCAAGCAATGGCGAAGTCTAAATCTCTTCCTGTGCATCGGCATGTCATACAAGAACAATTCATGCACATCAAGTAAAGGCCAACACATAACATAAGTAGTTTCTTGCAATTTTATCATGTTGTAAACATAGAGAGGTGAAGATGTAGTCCCTCTCTCATAATAATTGCAAGTAGGAGTAGCAAGCACATGCATATTATATTCATCAAAATCATCACGTGCAAAGGTAAAAGGCAACCCATCAATATAATCCTTAATAAGTGCAAACTTCTCCGATATAACGTAGTTTGGAGAATTCAAAAAGATAATAGGACTATCATGTGTGGGTGTAATAGCAACAATTTCATGTTTAACATAAGGAACAATAGCAAGTTCATCTCCATAAGCATAATTTAAATTGGCATCTTGGCCACAAGCATAACAAGCATCAAGTTCATCAAAAAGGGATATTTCAAATGAATCAACGAGATCATAGCAATTATCATGGCATTCATCCTTCGGTAAGAACGAATGGACATTAAACAATGTATGAGTTGGAGGGTTACTCTCATTAGAAGGTGGGCACGAGCAGTTAATCCGCTCTTCGTCCTTTTGTTCTTCGCTCTCCTTATCATCTTTTTCATCCAATGAGCTCACAGTTTCATCAATTCCTTCTTCCATAGACTCCTGCAAAATGTTATTCTCTTCTTGGACAGTGGAGAAGTCCTCAATATATGGTTTAACATAGGCATTAGAAGCATAATTATCATAAGAGTATTTAGGTATGGCAAGATTTTCAGATTTGTAAAGAGTAGCATCATACTTTTCAATCAAAGAAGCAATTTCATAAGCACCCATAAAAGCAACAAATTCTTCAATTTTTTCAATATCAAAGTAATTATAAACACCTTTGGCATAAGAAGATACGGTTCCATTATCAAAAAACTCACATTGATAGGGAAGGTGTTTCTTAGGGTCTTCAGAACAACAAGTAAAATCATATAATTCACATAAGTTCCAAGCATAGCATTGCATAGTATTAATTCAGATAAATGATGTCGCACAAAACAAGCATGCTCATCTAATGATTTTCCCTCAACTAAGCTAGTTGGGTTTTCAGCACGAGCACAAATGGATCGAAGATGATCCAAGTAGAAAGCTTTAGTAGTATGATAGATTTTGGGTGGTTCTTCAACCATTAGTTTAGTAGGTACAACTATTTTTTTGGTATTTTGCGTTTCCTACCCATAAATAGAGACAGAAAACAAGAGCACAAAATAAAAATTACTTAGTGATAAAGCAAACAACCACACACGAGAATATTCACCCCATGCTATTCCTCCCCAGCAACGGCACCATGAAAAGGTCTTGATAACCCACAAGTATAGGGGGTCGTTTGTATCCTTGTTCGATAAATAAGAGTGTCGAACCCAACGAGGAGTTAAAGGCAGAACAAATATTCCCTCAAGTTCTATCAACCACCGATACGACTCTACACACACTTGACATTTGCTTTACCGGAAACAAGTATGAAACTATTTTGTTGGTTGGTGCTAGAACTACTTTGCAAGAATAAAACTAGAAGTACTTTGCAAGATAATAAAAGTTAGGTGTTTAGTAAAAGGGTCTGTGTCAACAAGAAAGTTATTTGTCCCTAGGCAATCGATAACAAGTACCGGTAATCATTCTTGTAATTTTATATGAGGGAGAGGCACGAGCTAACATACTTTCTCTACTTGGATCATATGCACTTATGATTGGAGCTCTAGAAAGCATCCGCAACTACTGAAGATCATTAAGGTCGTGAAACCCAACCATAGCATTAACCATTAAGTATCAAGTCCTCTTTACTTGCATACGCCATGACCCACTTATCCCCGTTTAGGCAGCTGTCACCACCGCAACACTAACAATAAGCAAACCATGAATCTGTTGCAACACCCTACAGCAGGGGCCCCACATGTTTGCGCGAGAATGGAGGGCACCGTAGGACAACACCATAAATAAAATATACAATCATACCGACCAAGATCACAACTAACCCATAGGACAAAGCAGATCTACTCAAACATGATAAGATAGCCATAGATCATTGGGAAATAATATATGGAGTTGAGAACCATGTTTAAGTAGAGATTACAGCGGGGAGAAGAGGTGTTACACCGCTGCATAGAGGGGGAGAGAGTTAGTGTTGACGGTAGCAAGATTGTTGATGAAGATCGTCGTCCCGATCGTTGCCCCGGCGGCACTCCGGCGCCACCGGAAGTGAGGGGCAGAGAGCCCCCCTCCTTCTTCTTCTTCTTCCTCCTTGGCCTCCTCCCTAGCTGGGAGAAGGGCTTCCTCTCTGGTCCTTGGCTTCCATGGCATGGGAGAGGTGAGAGCCCCTCCAAGATCGAATCTCCCTCTCTGTTCTCTTCTGTTTCACGCTCTCCAGATCTGGCCGAAAACCATTTCTTATATTCCTAGAGATCCATAACTCTGATTGCGCTGATCTTTTTACATGATTTTTTCTGATATAAGCTTCCTTGCACCCGAAGTACAACTCCAACTGACGTACGAGGTGAGCACAACCCACCACCACGCGCCAGAGGCTTGGGGTGCGTCCTGGAGTATCGTGGTCCGTGTGGGCTTCCGTTTACGGGATTCCAACTCCCAAAATCACAAATATTCCAAAATATTTCTCCGTGGAGTTGCATCACATTTGGACTTTGTTTGATATGGAATTTCTGTGATACAAAAACAGGCAACAAACAGGAACTGGCACTGCACTGGATAAGTAAGTTAGTCCAAATAAATCATATAAAAAGTTGCCAAAAGTATGTAAAAGTTGAATAATATTGGCATGAAACAATAAAAAATTATATGTAAAAGTTTCCGTGAGCATGAACAAAGTTCAAGGAGCTCCCCCACTTCAAAAATGCTTACCTCTCTCACTTTCACTTTCCTTTTTGAAAAGTTTTGGGTTCCCCTCTATGACTCTCTAAAACTTCCGGGTTGTCTCCCTGGTAGCACTTCCTTTAAAGCCATTAAGCTAGGCATAAAGTGCTCAAGTAATGGATCCACCCGGATCCCAAGGTATTTCAAAGCCAATTTTAGTTAACAATGATTTGGCATTTAGTAGTGAGCACAAAGCAACATATATCAAGCAATGGCGAAGTCTAACTCTCTTCCTGTGCATCGGCATGTCATACAAGAACAATTCATGCACATCAAGTAAAGGCCAACACATAACATAAGTAGTTTCTTGCAATTTTATCATGTTGGAAACTTAGAGAGGTGAAGATGTAGTCCCTCTCTCATAATAATTGCAAGTAGGAGCAGCAAGCACATGCATATTATATTCATCAAAATCATCACGTGCAAAGGTAAAAGGCAACCCATTAATATAATACTTAATAAGTGCAAACTTCTCTGATATAACGTAGTTTGGAGAATTCAAAAAGATAATAGGACTATCATGTGTGGGTGTAATAGCAACAATTTCATGTTTAACATAATGAACAATAGCAAGTTCATCTCCATAAGCATAATTTAAATTGGCATCTTGGCCACAAGCATAACAAGCATCAAGTTCATCAAAAAGGGATATTTCAAATGAATCAACGAGATCATAGCAATTATCATGGCATTCATCCTTCGGTAAGAACAAATGGACATTAAACAATGTATGAGTTGGAGGGTTACTCTCATTAGAAGGTGGGCACGGGTAGTTAATCCGCTCTTCCTCCTTTTGTTCTTCGCTCTCCTTATCATCTTTTTCATCCAATGAGCTCACAGTTTCATCAATTCCTTCTCCATAGACTCCTGCAAAATGTTATTCTCTTCTTGGACAGTGGAGGAGTCCTCAATATATGGTTTAACATAGGCATTAGAGGCATAATTATCATAAGAGTATTTAGGTATGGCAAGATTTCCAGATTTGTAAAGAGTAGCATCATACTTTTCAATCAAAGAAGCAATTTCATAAGCACCCATAAAAGCAACAAATTCTTCAATTTGTTCAATATCAAAGTAATTATAAACACCTTTGGCATAAGAAGATACGGTTCCATTATCAAAAAACTCACATTGATAGGGAAGGTGTTTCTTAGGGTCTTCAGAACAACAAGTAAAATCATATAATTCACATAAGTTCCAAGCATAGCATTGCATAGTATTAATTCAGATAAACGATGTCGCACAAAACAAGCATGCTCCTCTAATGATTTTCCCTCAACTAAGCTAGTTGGGTTTTCAGCACGAGCACAAATGGATCGAAGATGATCCAAGTAGAAAGCTTTAGTAGTATGATAGATTTTGGGTGGTTCTTCAACCATTAGTTTAGTAGGTACAACTATTTTTTTGGTATTTTGCATTTCCTACCCATAAATAGAGACAGAAAACAAGAGCACAAAATAAAAATTACTTAGTGATAAAGCAAACAACCAAACACGAGAATATTCACCCCATGCTATTCCTCCCTAGCAACGGCGCCATGAAAAGGTCTTGATAACCCACAAGTATAGGGGGTCGTTTGTAGCCTTGTTCGATAAATAAGAGTGTCGAACCCAACGAGGAGTTAAAGGCAGAACAAATATTCCCTCAAGTTCTATCAACCACCGATACAACTCTACGCACACTTGACGTTTGCTTTACCGGAAACAAGTATGAAACTATTTTGTTGGTTGGTGCTAGAACTACTTTGCAAGAATAAAACTAGAAGTACTTTGCAAGATAATAAAAGTTAGGTGTTTAGTAAAAGGGTCTGTGTCAACAAGAAAGTTATTTGTCCCAAGGCAATCGATAACAAGTACCGGTAATCATTCTTGTAATTTTATATGAGGGAGAGGCACGAGCTAACATACTTTCTCTACTTGGATCATATGCACTTATGATTGGAGCTCTAGAATGCATCCGCAACTACTGAAGATCATTAAGGTTGTGAAACCCATCCATAGCATTAACCATTAAGTATCAAGTCCTCTTTACTCCCATACGTCATGACCCACTTATCCGTGTTTAGGCTGCTGTCACCCCTGCAACACTGACGATAAGCAAACCATGCACATATTGCAATACCCTACAGCGGGGGGCCCTCACGTTTGCACGAGAACGAAGGGCACCGTAGGACAGCACCATAAATAAAATATACAATCATACCAACCAAGATCACGATTAACCCATAGGAAAAAGCGGATCTACTCAAACATCATAGGATAACCATAGATCATTGGGAATACATGGAGTTGAGCATCATGTTCAAGTAGAGATTAAAGCGGGGAGAAGAGGTGTGACACCGCTGCATAGAGGGGGAGAGAGTTGGTGTTGATGATAGCAAGATTGTTGATGAAGATCGTCATCCCGATCGTTGCCCCGACGGCACTCCGGCGCCACCGGAAGCGAGGGGGAGAGAGCCCCCTCCTTCTTATTATTCCTTGGCCTCCTCCCTAGGTGGGAGAAGGGCTTACCCTCTAGTCCTTGGCTTCCATGGTATGGGAGGGCGAGAGACCCTCTGAGGTTGGATCTCCCTCTCTGTTCTCTTCTGTTTCGCGCTCTCCAAATCTGGCCGTAAATCATTTCTTATATTCCCGAAGAACCTTAATTCCGATTGCGCTAATCTTTTTACCTGATTTTTTTCCTGATATAAGCTTCCTTGCTCCTGAAGTACATCTCGAACCGATGTACGAGGTGAGCACAACCCACCACCACGCGCCAGGGGCCTGGGGCGTGCCCTAGTGTATCGTGGTCTATGTGGGCCTCCATTTGTGGTGATTCCAACTCCCAAAAATCACAAATATTCCAAAATAATTCTTCATGGAGTTGCATCACGTTTGGACTTCATTTGATATGGATTTTCTGCGATACAAAAATAGGCAACAAACAGGAAGTGGCACTGGGCACTGGATAAGTAAGTTAGTCCAAATAAATCATACAAAAAGTTGCCAAAAGTATGTAAAGGTTGAATAATATTGGCATGAAACAATCAAAAATTATAGATACGATGGACACTATCGACCGCTTGGTCGAGGAGGAGCGGCGATCGTGGCCTTCTTTGCCACCACGGCTTCCTTCTCTGCCGCCGCGGCCGAGCGCCTCGTCTGGCGCATGGGTTGCGCCTGGGCCCCTTGTCGCTGTGTGGCCTTGTCGGGCCGCACTTGCTCGCCAGAGCCGGCCCGCCACAGGACCCGTTTCTTCTTTGGGGCCGACGACTCATTTGCGTCGGATCCCTCCTTGGCCGACTCCTCGGCCGTCTCCTTGGCTGTTTCCTCGGTCGTTTCTTCAACAAGGCGAGCCCTGACACCGCTGCCGCTGGGCCCCCCGGCAGACTCCGCCCAATCGGGGAGCTTCTTCTCCTCTTCGGCCTCCCCGGCCTCGTCCTCCATGGCGCCAAGACTGCCGGCCTCTTCGACGAGTGCCGTCTCCTCCAACCTGATGGCAATGTATTCCATCTCTGCCTCAGTGGTGGGGCGGATGAGCTGCGGCTCATCACAGATGTACCCCTCCGACAAATTGTTGAAGAACTTCTTCGCTATCTCTGCTTCTGGCTCAACCCAGGTCGAGTCGAGGCCGTGCGCATTGAACGCTAGCATCATGGCGATGATGGCAGTCAAGCAAGAGTTATTGCTCAACAGGACCACCCCCACTGGCAACTTGAATGGCTTGTCCACCTTTCCGGTCTTGGCGACCCTGTCGGACTTCTCGGCCTCATCGGTCTTGTCAACCTTGAGTTGAAAGAGTTGTTGGAAGAGATCACCGTGAAGTTGTTGTCGGCATTCTGGGAACGGGGGTCCCTAGACTTGCCTACCGGCGGCCTGCGGCGTGGCTCAAGTGGTGGCCCGACATGGCCCATCTTCATCAACTTAAGCTCAAGACCCTCGCGAGGGGCCAAGCCTCACGGGGCAGACGACGCAAGGCTTCCTCAGGAGCAGCCTCACCAGGCAGGGTACCTCGTGAGGTGCTCGTGACGCAAGCCATGACGATCGAGACCAGGCGGGCGCCGGCCTGCGCAGTGTCCTTATTTCCTCTTTGGTGCAAAGGGGGCAAGCACACGTGCGGAGTACCGAGGCATCAAGCAAAGGTTACCATTTCGGTGCAACGAGACCAAGACTAGCAGAGCGGCAGGACGGAGGTCACCGTGGAGCCCAAGACGGCGTCATCGCCAGTGCCTTTGGCAGCCGAAAACCAACTTTAGTCAGGATAACTTGTACTAGATGTTCCCCTTCAAAATGGCCGTTGTTGGCGCCCTTCCCGCTCAATATTTGGGAAGAGGACCAGGGCCTTTATAAATAGAGATAGACACCACAGTAGATTAAGGATCTGATCGAGTTCTCATCAGACCTAGAGGCGATCTAACTCACCCAAGTAGTTCACAGCACCAGCCCAAGAACACCTCTCGCGAGGCTGTTCTTCCCCTTGTACTGTTCATCATCAGCCCCTGAGGCAATCCACCACACCACACACTGGAGTAGGGTATTACACCACAACGGTGGCCCGAACCAGTATTAATCATGTGTCCCTCGTGTTGTTCATGGTGTAGCTTAGATTCTTAACGAGGCGTTCCGGCGTGGATTGGTAGGGGAAAGATCTTCGCGCACACCCTAGAGTTTGAACCTTAAGGGTTTTACTGGAACCCCACATCTGACAGTTTGCGTGCCAGGTAGGGGTGCGCCGGAATCTTTCTTCCGCTGTTCCGCGTTTGATCGTTCGTCTTGTCCATGGCTGACGCTCGCCGGGCTCGCGCTGAGCGTCGGGCTGCTCTCGCCACCCACGTCGCCCAGACGGCTCCCGTTGGTGGGCCTCCCCGTTATTCCCCGTCGCCTGCTGCCCACGCCGCCATCAGCCCGGCGGGGAACGAGCAGCAGGCATCATCGCTGCATCCCTCGATGCGGCGGGAAGTCCGCACAGCCACCCCGTCACTGACTCCAGCTGGTTCATCATCGCACGCCCATCGCGCTCCCACGGTCGCGCACGCCGTGTTGCTCCTGGCACGTGAGCTCCTGCACTACTGTGTCGTCGACGACCTGTACGAGGAGTGGCTCACTTGCATCATCGAGCTTGTCAGCACCGCAGGGGCTCCCCTGCGCCGTCCCTCTCACTGCCTCGCCCTCCGTCCTGTGCGGGTGATGCAGCTCAGGAGGTGCCTCCGCCACCTCCTCCCCAAGAAGGCGCCCTGGCTCCAAGGCGCGCGGCCCCTGGACAAGACCCACTGTGTCCAGCGCCCGCGCAACAAGAAAGGAGCTGCCAAGAAATCCCTCGTCCCCAAGAAGGTGCTCGCGTGCTTCTTGCACCGGCACGTCATGACCGCATCCCTGCGACAGCGCGCGGGAATCCCCAGGAGCAAGCCCCGTGTCAGCAAAGAGCTCTGGTGGCCACCGTAGGCTGCCGCGCCTTCACCACCGAGCTATGCAGTGTCGCCGGACCTGCCCCCTCGCTATGACGGCACTGCTGATCCCGCGGAGTTCCTACATCTCTATGAGCTGGGCATCGAAGCGGCCAACGGAGACGAAAAGGTCATGGCGAACAGGTTTCCCATGGCGCTCAAGGACGGTGCCCGCACCTGGCTCCTAAACATGCCCCCCGGCACGATCTCCTCCTGGGACGACATGCACGCCCGCTTCATCGCCAACTTCCAGGGCACTCGGGACCGCCCTCTGACCGTGGGTGACCTACGGCGCATCAAGCAGCAACCCGGAGAGACCCTGCAGAAGTACATCCAGCGCTTCAACAGCGCTTGCCTCAAGATTCCCAAGGTGACCGAGGAGGCCATCATCTCAGCATTCTCTTATGGCGTCCGTGACGTCAAGATGAAGGAGGAGTTGGCGATCCACGAATATCTGTGCATGTCTCTGGAGCTATTCAACCTGGCGACCAAGTGCGCAAGGGCC
Organism: Triticum dicoccoides; assembly: GCF_002162155.2. NCBI lineage: Eukaryota > Viridiplantae > Streptophyta > Magnoliopsida > Poales > Poaceae > Triticum > Triticum dicoccoides. The sequence goes on from NC_041383.1 coordinate 275,176,681, forward strand.
GAGGAGGGACGCCTCTCCCTTCTCGAGCTCCCAGATGCTGACCAAGAAGAGAAGAAAGCCAAGGCCAAGGACATGAAGCGCAATGGATCAGCTGTGGTCGCAGCAGAGCCAGATACAAAGAGCGGCAGGGACCAGCCGGAGTCGTCCAAGGGCAGCCGGTACAGCGTGTATCGCGACCTCCACACCCACAATACCAACGAATGCCAAGAGCTTAGGGTCGTGCTAGAAGGACGTGTCGGCCGATGCCCCAAGCACAACGATCGGGGCTACGGCCGAGGCAGAGGAAGAGGTGGAGGATGATGGGACGACCGTGGCCTCGCCAAGGGTGGCGTGACCGGCCTCGCATGGACCACTGGTAGGACCAGCCTCGCGAGGGGGCTTGGAGGGATCAGCCTCGTGAGGATCGCCCGCAAGGCAATGCAGGCCTTCCTCCTCAGCCACCACCGCCAAGAAGGAATGACGACCATCATCAGGACGAGGGGGCTGGGGGCTTCCAGGAGCCGCGTGCTATCACTTGCATCTTGGGTGGTGCCCAGGCCCCAGCCTCTCAGCGCATCTTCAAGCAGTTTGCTCGCAAGGTGAATGTAGTCCTCCCCAAGCTCGAGGCCACGCGCCCACTCAGGTGGTCCACGTGCGCCATTACGTTCAGCTCAGTGGATCAAGTCAAGTGTGTGGCAACAGCCGGTGTCCTCCCAATGCCCTGTTCCCCAGTCATCAGCAATGTGCACGTCACCAGGACCCTCATCGATGGCGGCACAGGACTCAACATTCTATCCGTCGAGACGTTCAACAATCTCCAAGTGTCGTAACCAGCTTCAGCCGACCAAGCCTTTCTCAGGAGTCACTAACGGTGCCACCACCCCGATAGGGCAGGTCCGCCTCCTTGTCACCTTTGGCCAAAAATTCTTATTAATTCCAAAAAGGTGCCTCCGTGGATTTCCAGGACATTTCGAGAACTTTTCTGTTCTACACATAAAATAACATCATGGTAGTTCTGCTGAAAACAGCGTCAGTCCGGGTTAGTTTCATTCAAATCATGCAAGTTAGAGTCCAAAACAAGGGCAATAGTGTTTGGAAAAGTAGATATGTTGGAGACGTATCAAGTACCAGGTCGGCTGAGCCCCAGTCGCTGTCTTGCGGGGCGCCATTGCTCACTGGAGGTGAAAGGTTGAGGCGGATCTGGAGATTTTAGAAGCAGGAAGGCAAGAGCAAGAAAGGGGATCTGGAGCAAGGCGAATGAGAGCAATGAAGGTAAGACTAACCTGAGCCAGCCCTTTTTGTCAGACGGGCAGTTGTCGAGGCAGCATGGGGAAGTGGAGACGCCCACGTCCAATCAACCGCCACGCGGCGCCCAAGGCCGCAGGCTGTTGGGGCCCGCGGCGCTCCGCACTTGCCCCTTCACTTCTCTGCTAAGCCAAGTCCAAGCGCGCCTTGGGCCCGGGGGCTACTGTCGGCGTTCTGGGAATGGGGGTCCCCAGACTTGCCTGCCTGCGGCCTGCGGCGTGGCTCAAGTGGTGGCCCGGTACGGCCCATCTTCATCAACCTAAGCTCAAGACCCTCGCGAGTGGCCAAGCCTCGCGGGGCAGACGACGCAAGGCTTCCTCAGGAGCGGCCTCACCAGGCAGGCTCACGAGGAGGCAGAGAGATCAAGGCAAGGGTACCTCGCGAGGTGCTCGTGACGCAAGCCATGACGATCGAGACCAGGCGGGTGCCAAGCGGGTGCCGGCCTGTGCAGTGTCCTTGTTTCCTCTTTGGTGCAAAGGGGGCAAGCACAGGCGCGGAGTACCAAGGCATCAAGCAAAGGTTACCATTTCGGTGCAACAAGACCAAGACCAGCAGAGCGGCAGGACGGAGGTCACCATGGAGCCCAAGAAGGCGTCATCGCCAGTGCCTTTGGCAGTCGTAGACTAACTTTAGTCAGGATAACTTGTACTAGATGTTCCCCTTCAAAATGGCCATTGTTGGCGCCCTTCCTGCTCAATATTTGGGAAGAGGACCAGGGCCTTTATAAATAGAGATAGCCACCACAGTAGAGAAAGGATCTGATCGAGTTCTCATTAGACCTAGAGGCGATCGAACTCACCCAAGTAGTTCACCGCACCAGCCCAAGAACACCTCTCGCGAGGCTATTCTTCCCCTTGTACTATTCATCATCAACCCCTAAGGCAATCCACCACACCACACACTGGAGTAGGGTATTACACCACAATGGTGGCCAGAACCAGTATAAATCTTGTGTCCCTCGTGTTGTTCATGGTGTAGCTTAGATTCTCAGCAAGGCGTTCGTGTGTGGATTGGTAGGGGAAAGATCTTTTCGCGCACCCCAGAGTTCGAACCTTAAGGGTTTTGCCGGAACCCCACATCCGACAGTTGTAATTCAAGCCGGGGCAGAGGCTCATGATGTCAGCCGCGTTCTTGTAGTCCCGGGCCAGTCTTCCCTTGTTGTGCAGGGGGGCAATGCGGTGGCAGATGAAGTCGGCCCCGATCATCTCGAGCATGAGCCCAACTGAGGTCAGGCGATGGATCCTGGTGGTGGCGATCGTGAGCTTTCTGTCATCGGTGTCGAGCTCGCCCTGTCGTTGCCGTGGACTGGCGCTTCCGACTGACCTGGCATAACTCCTTGGGATCCTTCTCCTCGATTCAGCACCACTGGCCCCGCCATTTCTCTCACTTTTCCTTTGTGGCACCCTCTGGATATATGCCTTTTCTTTGAGCCCTTGGATCCAAGTGACACAGTCGGAGATGTCGCCCCCTGCCTGGATACGGGGGACAAAGTAGTGGCGAAAGAGCACCGTGTTGGGGTGCACCCCGACAAAGCCCTCGCAGAGGTGGGCAGAGAAGGCCATGCACGCACGGCATTCAGCGTAAAATCCAAAAGATTGAAGCCGTAGGTGTGCATGATGTCATTGAAGAAGTCAGAGAAAGGGGGCAGAGCCCGTAGGAGAAGTAATCGACAAAGAAAGGGTATTTATCTGACCCAGGCTTGGTGAAGCGAGCAGGAATGATTTTCATGGCAGGATGCCCCGATATCTCTATCCCCCATAGGGGCTTGAATTTCTCCCTGAGGATGAGCGCGTCGACCATCAAGACGAAGAGGGCGAGCTTCTTCCGCAGCTTCACCAGCTCGCTCTCCGGCACTTCCTTCCCCGCGGCGGCCTTGGCTGATCCCTTGCTTCTGCTTGCCTTGGGCGCCATGGCGGCTGAGAAGAGGCGAGGGGTCAAGAAGCAATGGAAGCGTGGCGGCGGCAGAGCAGAGGTGAGAAGCTCTGGTTTGCGCTCGAGGAAGAAGAAGGGAATGAAAGTTCCCAGGTTGGAAAGGGCGCAGAAGGTAAATGAGCGGCACCCCTGCGGATTCCTCTTTTTATGGGGAAGGCGCGGGCCGCCTCTTTACCATTTACTGTGAGGTGACGCAGGCGTGCTGCGACTGTCCCACGCACGAGCCCCATGTCACGCCCTCAACATGGATCGTGGGGAAGCGCAACTGGCGGGAAGATCGTGGAAGTTAAGTCTCTGACCACGCGTGCCCGCGCACTGCTTTGGGCCTGGCCCAACTATGCTTTGCGCTTATGTGTGGCCCAGGCCTGGGGGCTCCTGTCGGTGTACAAAAGTATGGGCTCTTCTATAGCCCTTAGTTGTGCATGGGCAGTCGTAGCCACACCTGTGGTAGGGCTTGGCAGGGCAGAAGAAGGCAAAACACAAGACTACCAAGACAGACACTCAAGATAGTGAACAAAGAGTAGAGAACAAGCTGGACCTCCCTCGGCAACATCCTTGACGGGGCGGCTTGTGTAGCCCCGACAAGCTCCTTGCCGAGACAACCTGTGAAGCACCAGCAAGGCCATCACCCTTGAGGCTGAAAGCTTTGGCACCATCAACAGCGTCAAGGCCAAGGCTCAGAGGGCGCATGCAAAGTAGCATGTAGATCTTTGTGAAGATTGATAGCCTGCGGGTCCACGTGGGACCAGAAGACGAAGAACCCCCGGCAAGATCCTTGCCGGGGACGACCATGAGGTCCCCGGTAAGCCTTGACGGGGATGATTGTGGGGCCACAACCAGGACCACGCCCGGCAAGGTTTCGCCACCTCAGCATCGTTCTAGCGCGACGACCAGCTTGCCAACTAGGCAGACACCCGCATGGCGGCATGCAGATCTCCGTGGAGGCTCTACCACTGCGCCAACACAGCAGCTAGCTAGCCAGCGTGGCACTGCATGCCCTGTCAGCCTGGACGCGTGTCAAGGCAAGGAAGGGTGGCAACGGACGGGAGGGCTTCTGTTGCCGTCCCCGATAAAGTGAAGGGGCACGTAGGCAGCGCATTAAATGCATTTGTCCTACCGTCCCGAGCCATAAGCTCATACACTCTAGCTTGCTTTCCACCTCCTGTGTGCCACTGTGGTGACCCCTTTGACATATAAAAGGAGGCCCAAGGCATACTGAGAGAGGATTCGGACTTTTTGGACTAGGCATGCACCACACCTAGTTCAAGAGCTCAAGAACATAGAATATACACACAGGCAGGACTAGGGTTTTATACACCAGTGCGGCCCGAACCTGGGTAAAAATGCTTCGCGCTGACCATCAGACCTGCTTTTCGCGCATCACTCTCCCCTCCAACCGTAGAAGGGATCCCCGTGATCCCATAGGTGTTCGTTTCCCCAACAGTGGGCACAATATACTAGGGCGCGCTAGGCTTGCCGCGCCCCTGTGGGTTGTGCCCACCTTGGGAACTTTTCAGACTCCGTTTTTCTTCCGTTCTACTTGTTCCCCAAGATAAAAAAATCTTTATATACCCCCGAACCTGTTGACCTTCATATCACGGAGAAATCTTCTGTTTTCTTTTCTTGTTGTTTTCTGTCAGATCTAATCCACCATGGCCTCTTCAAGCTCCTCCACGGACAAGTTCTTCGAGAACTTCATCAACCCAACTCTACGGGAGGTGATGCATCACCCTCAAGCTATTCGGATGCACGATGGGGTGCTGCACATCCGCGATGTGCAAGGCCCCAAGGGAACTGGATCCGTGGAGGCCAGGCTTGAAGCTATAGAGCAGGAAGTCTTCCGCTGCAAGGGGATGGTGGAACGTGGACTCAATGCCAATCACCTCATGATCGCGGACTACACCCGTGATCTCAAGGTGGATGTCAAGTCCATGAAGGACATCGTCTTCTCCTTCACGAGCAAATCAACTTCCTCCAGAGCCAGATCTACGACCTCCAAAACCAAGTCTTTGAATATGAGGCAAGGTTTAAAGGTATGAGTTTGGCTGCCAGTTGCAGGACCCGAGAGACTCACTCTTCCTCTTATGATGGTGAGCCTCTACCATGGAAACCTAAGGACAAGATTGCTTCTACTTCATCACCACCACCTCCTTCTTCATCACCAAAACAAAACTGAATATCGGGTATGGGCACTCCCCTTGGCTTTCGCCAAGCTTGGGGGAGGTGCCCCGGTATCGTATCATCTCCACTATCTTTTGCCTTTACTCTTCTTAGTTTGATCCATGGTTATCTTTTGCATTAGATGAATAAAAGTTTAGTTCAATCCTTTCTTTTCGAGAGTTTGCTTAGTGATCTATCTTTATAATCGTGTGTGAGATATATAATAAAGTTTAATTTGAGTTTTGCTTTCTTTACTTACTTCTTTCAATAAAAAGAAAGGCAATAAATGAAAAAGATCATATGCTAATCTTATGGTAAGGTGATGACATTACACAAGGAAAAGTATAAGTAGAAAATTTTATTGTAGATTGACAAACATAGCATTAGTCAATGATGCAACTCATGCAAGAATTAATAAGGGAAGAGAAGATTCACTTGCAGATACACTATCCTGGAAATCTTATGTGATTTGAGCACCCATCAAAATATTATATGCCAAAATTGTTGACGTTGGACAAGGAAGACAATGTAATGATTTATGTTTGTTCATATTCACACAGAAGTTATATTGTCATGGATCCTTCAACATGTGGTGCTTAACCCTATCTTTTCTAGCCAAAAAATCCACACTAAGTAGAGATACTACTTGTGCATCCAAAACCCTTAAACCCAAATCTTGTTTGAGAATCTACCGTACCTACCTACGGATTGAGTAAGATCCTTCAAGTAAGTTGTCATTAGTACAAAAAGGGCAATAAAAATTGCTTCTAAAAGTGTAAGATCATTTAGTGTAAGGGAAAATTGAGCGTTGTACGAACTTGTGATGGCGAAGAATAAAAGCAACAGACTGCATAATAAAGGTTGCCATCATAAGGGGCAATATAATGTGACGTTCTCTTGAACTAAGGGTTGAGCATACAAACAAAAGCGCATGGAAATGTCTGCTTCCCTCTGCGAAGGGCCTATCTTTTACTTTCATGTATTTACTTTCATGCAAGAGTCAAAGTTCTTCTCTCTATTCCTTTTTATTTTCTCCTTTGGCAAGCATCATGTGGTGAGGAAAGATCTAGGCACATATATCTAGTTGAATATGGGTAGCATGAGTTATTGTTGTTGACATCACCCTTGAGGTGAATGCGTTGGGAGGCGAAACTATAAGCCCCTATCTTTCTATGTGTCCGGTTGAAACGTTTTGCTCATGTGTACGCGGTGAGTGTTAGCAATCATAGAAGACTAAATGATGGTTGAGTATGCGGACTTGCATGAAGGCTCCCATATGTGACCCTTCCTGAAAATATGATGAATTGTAGTTGCAAAGTTGACCGAGAACATAGTTTGTTGGTTTCCAATAGAGTTTATGCTTTATACTTCGATGTTGTGTTGAATTGTCACTTGTTCATGAGAAGTCTATGATAAAAGTTCTATTTTTAAGTTTTTTGCTGTTATAATAAGTTACATGATGCTGCTATGTCCGTATTTTTGTTTTTATCGACACCTCTCTCTCTCTAAGCATGTGGACATGTTTTTTGATTTTGGTTTTCGCTTGACGACGAGCGAGGTCTAAGCTTGGGGAGTTGATACGTCCATTTTCCATAAAGTTAACCTACTGTTATTTATGTTGTTTTATTGTATAATAATGCTTTTTGGAGTAATTGTAATGCGTTTTCTCTCATAATATGCAAGGTATACACAAAGGGGGAGAATTCTGGCAGCTGGAAATCTGGACCTGAAAAAGCTATGTCAGGCTACCTATTCTGCACAACTCCAAATGAGCTGAAACTTTACGAGGATCTTTTATGGAATATTTGAGGAATATTGGAGCAAATAAGAACCAGAGGGGCCCCACCAGGTGGGCACAACCCACATGGGCGCGCCAGGGAGCCCAGGCATGCCCTGGTGGGTTGTGCTCACCCAGGCCCACCTCTGGTGCTCCTCTTCTGGTATATAAGTCATTTTGACCTAGAAAAAAATGAGGATAGGACTTTCGGGATGAAGCGCTGCCGTCCCGAGGCAGAACCTTGGCAGGAGCACTTTTGTCCTCCGGCAGATCGATTCAGCCGGGGGAACTTCTCTCCCAGAGGGGGAAATCATCGTCATCATCATCACCAACAACTCTCCCATCTTGGGGAGGGCTATATTCATCAACATCTTCAACAACACCAACTCCTCTCAAACTCTAGTTCATCTCTTGTGTTCAATCTTTGTACCGGAACTATAGATTGGTGCTTGTGGGTGACTAGTAGTGTTGATTACATCTTGTAGTTGATTACTATATGGTTTATTTGGTGGAAGATTATATTTTCAGATCCATTATGCTATTTAATACCCCTCTGATCTTGAGCATTATTATCATTTGTGAGTAGTTACTTTTGTTCTTGAGGTCATGGGAGAAATCATGTTGCAAGTAATCATATGAACTTGATATGTGTGTTTGATATTTTGATGATATGTATGTTGTGATTCCCTTAGTGGTGTCATGTGAACATCGACTACATGACACTTACCATATTTGGGCCTAAGGAAATGCATTGTGGATTAGTTATTAGATGATGGGTTGCGAGAGTGACAGAAGCTTAATCCCTAGTTTATGCGCTATTCCGTAAGGGACCGATTGGATCCAAAAGTTTAATGCTATGGTTAGAATTTATTCTTAATACTTTTCTCATAGTTGCGGATGCTTGCGAGGGGGTTAATCATAAGTAGGAGGTTTGTTCAAGTAAGAACAACACCTAAGCACCGGTCCACCCACATACCAAATTTTCAAAGTAGCGAACACAAATTAAGCCAACATGATGAAAGTGACTAGATGAAATTTCCGTGTACCCTCAAGAACACTTTGCTTATCATAAGAGATTGTTTTGGCCTATCCTTTGCCTCAAAGGGATTGGGCTATCTTGTTGCACTTTTGTTACTACTGTCGTTACGTGCTCGTTACAAATTACCTTGCTATCAAACTACTCTGCTACTTACAATTTTAGCACTTGCAGACATTACCTTGCTGAAAATCACTTGTCATTTCCTTCTGCTCCTCGCTGGGTTCAACACTCTTACTTATCAAAAAGGCTACAATTGAACCCATGTACTTGTGGATCATAATGCATCACGATGCATGTCATGGCAATATGCAGTGCTAGGGGTGACCTAACGCAGCGCTACACGATACGGATGAAGCGGGAAAACATCTAAGAATGTTTTCCCCGCGTTTGACAATTTTCGGACACATGAACCGAAGGGGAATGATCCATGTTCATCATGTTAGGGGCATGTGATAGATGAATGGATTGAATGTTCTGACTCATTATATTTTTTGAGCAACTTTCATATATAAATTATTTTCATCCGAGTTATAGATTATTTTATATATTTTTTCAAAATTTTAATCATTTCCTGTAATTTTTGGAATTATTTTAACTATTAAATCTGAATTAAAAACAGTAAATACCTTTTATACTCAGACTAACCCAGCCACAGTCAATGACATGTGGGGCCAGTCAAAAGCCTAGTCAGCAGTCAACAAAGTTGACCACTAACTAGTCAAACTTACAAGTGGGGCCCTCCTGTCATAGACTGAATGTTTTAAACATCAGATTAATCTAACTAATCAACTAATTAGGTAGTGGGACCCATTGCGAGTGACTCAGCTTAAATAATAGATTAATTACTTACAAAACATTTTAATTAAACATGGGGGCCACCTGTCAGTGACCCAGGCAACCCAGTCAGCCAAGTGGACTTCGTCGATGTGGCTGTGGGGCCCGCCGGAGCGACACAGGGGAGGCCACATGGTGGCTAGGTCAACAGGCTGAGCCGGAGTTGCTCCGGCGAGCCGTTTTGTGGCAGAGCTTCGTAGGAGTTGGCCAGAAATGCGACACAGGCCATGGTTGGGAGCGCTGCGGGCATCATTGGAAAGCAGAGGCTCTCCTACGTCGAATGGTGGCGGTGTGAGGTCCTGCGGTGGCCGGAGTCGACGTCGACGAGCTCACAGGCGGCACTGGAGCTCGGGCCGATGCGGGACATGGGAGGCAACTTGTTTATGAAGAAACTAAACAACCATGGGCCTCTACGTATGCGCGCGAGATCAAAGGACTGCTATGCGTGACCATTTGGTCACCGGAAGGTGGCGGGCGATGAGTGCACACGGCGGTGGGCTCGGCCACGTTGGGGATGGTAGCTAGAGGACGACAGAGAGAGAGAGAGAGAGAGAGATCACTGGAAAGGTAGAGATGCTCACGGTGAGCTTGTAGATTTTCTCAATGGGATTGGGGAAGGATCGCTAGCACCGGAATCATCGTCGGAGTGCGTCGGAGCCAAGGGAGAAGACGGGGTCATAGGTTTCGATGTGGAGCACCCCAGCCAACGTGCATTGGCATGGAGGAAGGCGACGTTGATGCGGAGCCGTGGGACCACTCGGCGAGGAAGGAGGGGCTCAGTGGCCGCATGGCTACGGATGGGCGGCTATGGCAGCACTCCACAGAAGGGTGGAGAAGGTAGAAGGCTAGCGAGAGGGAGGGGGAGTGGATAGGGTTGCCAGTGGGTGCCGCGGTGGTGATCTTATCCGCTGCCCTGCGCGGGGCAGCGGGCTGGTGCGGTGGCGACAGCGCGAGGCATCGTACACGGGCACACACACTAACACGGGGAGGAGGAAGGGAGACGACGCGGGGGTGGGCTGGGCCACACTATGGACTTAGGCCCAATCCATAGTAGCTTTTCTTCTTTTTTCTTTTTTTCTAATTCTGTTTTCCTTTAATCTTTTCTGTTGCATTTTCTTTTAGTTAGCAAATGACTTTTGTAAATGCATAACTTGCCAAATCAAATACTAGGTAATGACTGGCAGTGTCACAAAAAGTTTGAAGGCAAAAGGATTTAATATGAATTTTGATTAAAATAAAAGAGGATTAAAGGGTTGTTTTGGTCACTGTTTTAAATAGGTTAATGTCATTTAAATACTATATAAAATGTTGGTTCCTCCAAGACAATTACTGAGTGATTATTTGCAATACTTTGAATATTTTTATTGCATGTTTGTGAATTCAAAATTTTCACTTGCAAATTTGAATTTACAAGGGGCAATTTGGCTTTGTAAAAATGATGACATGGCACCACTAGTGTGAGTTCACTCTAGCATGATACTGGGGGTGTTACATCCATTTTGCATCAAGTTTTTATGTTGATATTTATTGCATTATGGACTGTTATTACTATTTATGATGCAATTCTTATGCCGTTTCTCTCTTATTTTACAAGACTCACATAAAGAGGGAGAATGCCGATACCTGGAATTCTGGAACGGAAAGGGGCAAATTTGAGATCCCTATTCTGCACAACTCCAAATGTCCTGAAACTTTACGGAGAATTATTTTGGAATATGTAAAAAATATTGGGTGAAGAAATACTAGGAGAGGACAAATCAGGTGGCCACAAGCCAGGAGGCGCGCCCTACTGTCGGTGTCAAAACCGGCAGATCTCGGGTAGGGGGTCCCGAACTGTGCGTCTAAGGCTAATGGTAACAAGAGGCAGGGGACACAATGTTTACCCAGGTGCGGGCCCTCTCTATGGAGGTAATACCCTACTTCCTGCTTGATTGATCTTGATGATATGAGTATTACAAGAGTTGATCTACCACGAGATCGTAGAGGCTAAACCCTAGAAGCTAGCCTATGATTATGATTGTTCTTGTCCTACGGACTAAACCCTCTGGTTTATATAGACATCGGAGGGGGCTAGGGTTACACAGAGTCGGTTATAGAGAAAGAGATCTACATATCCGAATAGCCAAGCTTGCCTTCCACGCAAAGGAGAGTCCCACTCGGACACGGGACAAAGTCTTCAACCTTGTATCTTCATAGTCCAACAGTCCGGCAAAAGTACATAGTCCGGCTGTCCGAGGACCCCCTAATCCAGGACTCCCTCACCTACCCCCAGGGCATGCCCCATGAGCTTGTGGCCCCATGGCCATCCTCTGGTGCCCATCTTCTGCTATATGAAGTGTTTTTACCTAGAAAAAATAGAGAGAAGACCATCGGGACGAAGCACCGCCATCTCGAGGCAGAACCTGAGCAGAAGCAATCTAGGTCTCCGATGGAGAGATTCTACCGGGGAAACTTCCCTCCGGGAGGGAGAAATCGAAGTCATCATCATCACCAACGATCCTCTCATCATGGGAGGACTAATATTCATAAGCACCATTTCATCTCAAACCCTAGTTCATCTCTTGTATTCAATCATTGTCTCAAAACATCAGATTGGTACCTGATGGGTTGCTAGTAGTGTTGATTACTCCTTGTAGTTGATGCTAGTTCATTTATTTGGTGGAAGATCATATGTTTAGATCCTTAATGATATTCAATACCCCTCTGATCATGAACATGAATATGCTTTGTGAGTAGTTACTTTTGTTCCTGAGGACATGGGAGAAGTCTTATTATAAATAATCATGTGAATTTGGTATTCGTTCGATATTTTGATGAGATGTATGTTGTCTCTCCTCTGGTGGTGTTATGTGAACATCGACTACATGACACTTCACCATGATTTGGGCCTAGGGGAAGGCATTGTGAAGTAGCAAGTAGATGATGGGTTGCTAGAGTGACAGAAGCTTAAACCCTAGTTGATGTGTTGGGGCTGATTTGGATCCACATGTTTAATGCTATGGTTAGATTTATCTTAATTATTCTTTAGTAGGTGTGGATGCTTGCAAGAGGGGTTAATCATAAGTGGGAGGCCTATCCAAGTAAGGGCAACACCCAAGCACCGGTCCATCCACTTGTCAAATTATCAAAGTAGTGAACGTGAATCATACGAGCATGATGAAAACTAACTTGATGATAATTCCCATGTGTCCTCGGGAGCGCTTTGCTTTATATAAGAGTTTATTCAGGCTTCTCCTTTGCTATAAAAAGGATTGGGCCACCTTGTTGCACTTTTGTTACACTTGTTACTTGTTACCTGTTAGGAATTACCTTGCTACCAAACTATTTGTTACCAATAATTTCAGTGGTTGCAGAGAATACCTTGCTGAAAAGCACTAGTCATTTCCTTCTGCCCCTTGTTGGGTTCGACACTCTAACTTACCGAAAGGACTACAATTGATCCCCTATACTTGTGGGTCATCAAGACTCTTTTCTGGCGCCGTTGTCGGGGAGTGAAGCGCCTTTGGTGAGTGGAATTTGGTAAGGAAATATTTATCTTACGTGCTAAAATTTACTATCACTAGCTATGCAAAATAATCCTTTGAGGGGCTTGCTCGGAGTATCTTCACCTCGTCCAGAATCAATAAGAGTTGAGACTCAACTGGCGCCTACTGGAAATATTTATTATGATATTCCTTTGGGTATGATAGAGAAACTGCTAGCTAATCCTTATGCAACAGATGGAATGACGCATCCTGATATGCACCTGATATATGTGGATGATATTTGTGGATTGTTTAAGCTTGCAGGTTTATCCAAAGATGGAGTCAAGAAAATGTTTTTCCCTTTATCTTTGGGGGGAGAATTGACATGGTATAGGCTATGTGATGATATTGGAACATGGGATTGGAACCGGTTGAAATTGCAATTTCATCAGAAGTTTTATCCTATGCATCTAGTTCATCGTGATCGGAATTATATATATTATTTTTGGCCTCATGAAGGAGAAAGTACTGCTCAAAATTGAGGGAGGCATAAGTCAATAATGTATTCATGCCCCAATCATGAGCTCTCAAGAGAAATTATTATACAGAATTTTGATGCTCGGCTCTCTTGTAATGATCAATCCATGCTCAGTACTTCTTCTACTAGTGAAGTCTGCTAGAACTACGTCGGTATTTCCCCAAAGAGGAGGGATGATGCAGCACAATAACGGTAGGCATTTCCCTCAGTTATGAGACCAAGGTTATCGAACCAGTAGGAGAACCGCACAACACAACGTAAACAGCTCCTGCATACAAATAACAAATACTCGCAACCCGACGTGTTAAAGGGGTTGTCAATCCCTTTCGGGTAATGACGCCAGAAATTGGCAAGCAGATGGGAGAAAGTTGTAATAGATTGGATAAATAGATCATAAATAAGATAAAGTGCAACAAAGTATTTTTGTATTTTATGTTTAATAGATCTGGAAATAAAAGCAAATAAAAATAGATCGCAATGGCAAATATATTAAAGAAGAGACCTAGGGGCCATAGGTTTCACTAGTGGCTTCTCTCGAGAAAAATAGCAGACGATGGATAAACAATTTACCGTTGGGCAATTGACAGAACTTCAAATACTCATGATGATATCGAGGCAATGATCTTTATATAGGCATCACATCCAAGATTAGTAGACCGACTCCTGCCTGCATCTGCTACTATTACTCCACACATCGACCGCTATCCAACATGCATATAGTGTATTAAGTTCATGGAAAAACGGAGTGATGCAATAAGAATGATGACATGATGTAGACAAGATCTATTTATGCAGAAATAGACCTCATCTTGTTATCCTTAATAGCAATGATACATACGTGTCGGTTCCCCTTCTGTCACTGGGATCAAGCACCATAAGATGAACCCATCACAAAGCACCTCTTCCCATTGCAAGATAAATAGATCAAGTTGGCCAAACAAAACCCAAATATCAGAGAAGAAATACGAGGCTATAAGCAATCATGCATATAAGAAATCAAAGAAGACTCAAATAACTTTCATGGATAAAAACATAGATCTGATCATAAACTCAAAGTTCATCGGCTCCCAATAAACAAACCGCAAAAAGAGTTACATCATATGGATCTCCAATAGATCATTGTATTGAGAATCAAATGAGAGAGAGAAAGCCATCTAGCTACTAACTACGGACCTGTAGGTCTACAATGAAATACTCACGCATCATCGGAGAGGCACCAATGAGGATGATGAACCCCTCCATTATGGTTTCTAGATTGGATCTAGTGTTTCTGGAACTTGCGGCAGCTGGAATTGATTTTCGTCGACTCCCCTAGGGTTTCTGTAATATTGGGGTATTTACAGAGCAAAGAGGCAGTGCGGAAGGCCACCGAGGTGGGCACAATAGCGCGCATGGGCCCCCAAGCGCGGCCTGGTGGGTTGTGCTCCCCTCAGAGCACCCCTCTGGTACTTATTTGGCCCAACAGGTGTCTTCTGGTCTAGAAAAAATCCACAAAAAGTTTCACTGCGTTTGGACTCCGTTTGGTATTGATTTCCTGCGACGTAAAAAACAAGCAGAAAATAGCAACTGGCAATGGGCACTATGTCAATAGGTTAGTACCAAAAAAATGATATAAAATGATTATAAAAATATTTTAAAACCTCCAAGAATGATAATATAACAACATGGAACAATCAAAAATCATAGACACATTGGAGATGTATCAACTAGTTCTTTCATGACGAGGACTATAGAATTCAGATGGGATCTTTTGGAAAGTAAACGCAACTCTGAAGATTGGGAACTCGACAAAGGTAAAGAGTCAGGTATAAAGCTTGAATTTGATTGTGTTAAATCTTTTATGGATACCGATGCTTTTCAATTTAGCACTGAGTATGGACTTGACTCTGAGATAGTAGCTTCTTTATGTGAATGATTTGCTACTCATGTTAATCCCCCTAAGGAGAAGTGGTTTAAGTATCATCACCCTCTTGAAGTAAAAGTAGAAGAAACCCCTAAAGCTAAAGAAGAAATTATTACTTATAGTGTTAATCCAGTTATTCCTACTACTTATATTGAGAAACCCCCTTTTCCTGTAAGGACAAAAGAACATGCTAAGGTTTCAACTATTGTTAACAAAAGTTATATAAGAATACTGTAAGTGCATCTAGTGCCACCCCTAGTTGGTTTTGGAGTATTGACGACAAACATGGTTGAGGGACTAATGTGTTTGTGAGAATTGCAGGATAACACAGGTAGTGTCCCTCACTAATTTGGTTTACCTACCAGAGATGACCCCTAAAAATGTGTGAAGACATTGAAGACAATGGTGGTTCGTGAAGACATTCATGACGAAGATTATGATGCGTGAAGCTATTCACTTGAAGAATATGGAGTGCAAAGACATAGTTGTTTCATAGTTTCCTTTTCTTCTTATTGAGTCATAGGAACCACTGTACTGTTAAGTGGGGTCCAAGTGAACAAAGTCAGACTGACTGAAGTGATGCTCAACCAAATCCTATGCCTTCGAGAGAATACAATGAGAGCACATCTTATCCAGAGATGGATGAGTCAGCTTTGCTTGTAGCCCAGGCCAAGCTGAAATCTGACCGTTGGACACGTGTCAGTTCCTTAGCGACCCAGGGCCATTTTGGACAAATCAGGTCGGATTGCCTCCTGGCTATAAATAGCCACCCCCTACACCATAAATTGGCAGCTGCTCAGAGTTTGTGCATGGCTTTTGTCGTTTGAGAGCAACCCACCTCTAAAGCATTTGAGAGAGAAATCCTTGCGAGGACAAAGCGCGAAAGGGCCAGAGCCAAAGAGTGTTAGGCATCACTGAAGTCTTTCTGTCAGTGTGATCTGAAGACTTATTACACTTGAGGACTTTGAATCCTCCAGCCGGTTAGGCGTCGCGTTCTGAGCATCCAAGGGTCATTGTGGATTGCCGGCGAACGAAGTCTGTGAAGGTTTGGAAGTCTACCTCGATGACTTACCAGAGTGATTGGGCGAGGACTGGGTGTCCTTAGCTCAAGGGGAATAAGGTGAAGACACCGCTTCTGAGTTAAATCTCAGCCTCCCTAACCAGACATACAGTTGTCACAGCAACTGGAACTGGTCTACCAAATCCTTGTCTTCGTCAAGCTTCTGGTTCTATCCTCTACTCTCCTTACTTTACAGTTGTCTTTGTGAAGTCATTGCATACTTGTCTAATCTGTTTGACTTCACACAGTGAATACTATTATCTGTTTAGCTTCGTACTATCTACCTTTATGATCCTATCTACCTAGTTGCAATTAGTCTTCATGCTTTCATTATGTTGTATGTTAGACTTATGCTTACCTAGCGTAGTTTTCATTCCGCTGCTTACTATTTAGGTTCAGTTACTTGTTTGTCTTCAAAGCAACCGTGTTTTGAAGACTTTTATAAAAATCGCTTATTCACCCCCCGCCCCCTATTCGATTACTAACACTTTCAATTGATATCAGAGCAAGGTACTCCCTTGTTCTATGTGATTTGGTTTAACCATCTAGAGTTTTAGCTATGTCGGCTGATAATCAAGGTCTCCGTTGCGTGCCCTATCTTTGATGGCACTGACTACCCCTACTGGAAAAACAAGATGCGCATGCATCTTGAAGCCATTGATGTTGATCTCTGGTATGTCGTCAAGAGTGGTGTTCACAAAGTCAGTGAAGGCGTCACCGCTGCTAATGTCAAGAGATTTGCTCAAGTGGACTCCACCGCCAAGAACATCATCTATGGTCATCTGACCAAAGGGTAGTATGGCTGTGTGAGTGCACTGGAAACTGCAAAGCTGGTCTGGGACTGGCTGTCCAAGGTCAATGAAGGCGTCTCAACTTAGAGAGACTCAAGAATTGATGTTCTTTGCAATCTTTTCAACTGTTTCAAGAGAAACGAGAATGAAAATGTCCAACTCACATTCGATTGCTTGACTGACATCACCAATGAGTTGCGTGCTCTCAGCGCCACTGAGATCACCAAGCATGAGATCATGAAGAAGCTTCTGAGATCACTTGACAGCTCGTTTGACACCTTAGCCTTGATGATTCAAGAACATCCTGACTTCAAAGATCTCGATCCTTCTAACATACCCGAGAGGCTCAACACACATGAGTTCCAGCTATCTAAGAAGCGTGATATCTATGGCCCCAACTATGGATGAACCCATGCTCTGAAGGCAAAGGTTGTTTCCTCATGTGAAGAAGAATCTGATTGTAGCTCTGGTGATCCTGAAGAGCTTAGAAAAGAGCTTCCAATGCTGGTGAGAAAGTTCCAGAAGTTCTCAAAGAAGAATCGATTCAGCAAGTGTTCAAGATTGTAACGCCCACGATGCGGCTATATCTCCCACGTGTCGAAGCACGACTTAGAGGCATAACCGCATGGTGGTTTTGTCGCAAGAAGGGTCATCTTCACACAATCCCATGCAATGAACAAGAATGGGATAAAGAGAGTTGGCTTACAATCGCCACTTCACACAATACATAAATAATTCATACATCATTCAAAATACACTCATAGACCGACTACGGTCAAATCCAAATGAAAAGAAGACAACCCCAAATGCTAGATCCCCGATCGTCCCGACTGGGCTCCGCTACTGATCATCTGGAAATGAAACATAGTCACGACCAAGGTCCTCATCAAACTCCCACTTGAGCTCGGTTGCGCCACTTGCGCTGGTATCCTCGGCACCTGCATCTGTTTTGGTAGAATCTGTGAGCCACGGGGACTCAGCAATCTCACACCCGCGAGATCAAGACTATTTAAGCTTGTAGGTAGGAAAGGGGTAATATGGTGGAGCTGCAGCAAGCACTAGGCATATATGGTGGCTAACATACGCACGTGAGAGCGAGAAGAGAAGCAATGCATCGGTCGAGAAGCTAGAAGTGATCAAGAAGTGATCCTGAAACTACTTACGTTCATAGATCTCACAGGGGGAGGAGGAAGGTAGAACTTCTACTGCTTAGCTGCCACTTGTGAGGAAGAAGAAGACTGAACTGCATCCCTGATTCTCTTCTTAGAAGCCTCACACTTGAGCTGAGCACCTTCTTGCTTAAGGGCCATGTTGTAGAACTGATCAAACTGAGTAGGCTCAACAAGAATGAGAGCTAACTGCAGATCCTCTCTAAGGCCACCTCTGAATTGATAGATCATACTCTTTTCATCAGGAACGTCTTGTTTAGCAAAGCGAGCAAGTTTCTGAAACTGCTTGTTGTATTCGTACACTGACATGTTGACTTGCTTGAGATTGCGGAACTCCTCACGCCTACTCTCAACAACACTGGTAGGAATGTGGTGAGCTTTAAAGTCCCGACAGAAATCAGTCCAAGTAATCACTCGACCTCCTCTGGAATCCTTGTATTGCTGGAACCAATCAGCTGCTTGGTCCTTGAGCTGAAAAGAAGCGAACTTGACGTAGTCTTCAGGCCTGACATTGCTGCACTCAAAATGCTTGTTGATATCCACGAGCCAATCGTCGACGTCTGTGGCCTCGGCACACTAGCTGAAAGACTTCAGCTGATTTGCAAGAAACTGGTTGAGGGTAGGAAACTGAGGCTGATGGTTGAACTGCCCTTGACCTTGATTGCCTTGGTTGCCTTGGCCTTGGTTGCGCTCTTGCATTAGCTGAATCAACAACTGAGCGTTGGCGTTTGTGGTTGCCATCAAAGCTTGCCATGCCTCCGAAGGCGGAGGTGGAGGTGGAGGGTTCGCTTGACTCCCATCATTGCGTTCCGGATTCTGACGCGTTGGCGGAGCCATCCTGAAGAGGGTGACATCCGTTAGCATGTTGATAGACAGATAGACAAGTTGAATCAACGGATAGAAATTGCAACATGTAGTCTTCACAATAAACATTCGAACAAGGATGAACGAATGAATTCGAAAGCAAACATCGCGTCCATTAAGGTGAGAAGCCACTTGATAAGGGGTTGATGAATGAAATAAACAAGGTACAACTGGAACAAATAAGTGGTAAGGATTACCCAATCACAAACCAAATATCCGCGGGAAGAAATGCTAGAGCTACTTGAATCCCACCTATAAACTCCCAAAACTTTCTGGTTATGCAATCAGCTACATCCAGCTGTATCCATCCGTCAACACATAACCAAGAAACCTTCGGAAATCGTGTACCTCAACCTTCAAAAAACATCCGTTATACGAGTTATGGCAATACTCCCGAACTCCCCAGTACTGGGTGACGTCGAGGTTATCTCACCAACAACTACATAAAAGAGATTTTCGATGTCAGCAAAACTCAGGTATTCCAGAACTGCAACGATAAAATTGTGACAACAACACCTCGGAGCTCAACTCCCCGGGACACTGCCACAACCCCTAAATGTCAGGAGGCACCAAGAACAATGTTCTCGTCACAAAACCATCGGAATGATTCCAAGATACCCGCGTGATCCTAAAAAAAATTTAGTGAAATTTGAGGAGAGGAGAGTCAAAACTTCTACGTTAGGAGACCTCACCAGAGCGACGAAGGGACTGAGGAGTACAAAGAATCCTACTCTCCGTTATATATAATCCTAAGACTCAAAACATTTTTTGTTCTAGACTCAACAACGCCAGCAATCAATCAAGCAGGGGGCTCCTAAGTCGGGGATGGCTCTGATTACCAACTTGTAACGCCCACGATGCGGCTATATCTCCCACGTGTTGAAGCACGACTTAGAGGCATAACCGCATGGTGGTTTTGTCGCAAGAAGGGTCATCTTCACACAATCCCATGTAATGAACAAGAATGGGATAAAGAGAGTTGGCTTACAATCGCCACTTCACACAATACATAAATAATTCATACATCATTCAAAATACACTCATAGACCGACTACGGTCAAATCCAAATGAAAAGAAGACAACCTCAAATGCTAGATCCCCGATCGTCCCGACTGGGCTCCGCTACTGATCATCTGGAAACGAAATGTAGTAACGACCAAGGTCCTCATCAAACTCCCACTTGAGCTTGGTTGCGCCACTTGCGCTGGTATCCTCGGCACCTGCATCTGTTTTGGTAGAATCTGTGAGCCACGGGGACTCAGCAATCTCACACCCGCGAGATCAAGACTATTTAAGCTTGTAGGTAGGAAAGGGGTAATATGGTGGAGCTGCAGCAAGCACTAGGCATATATGGTGGCTAACATACGCAAGTGAGAGTGAGAAGAGAAGCAACGCATCCGTCGAGAAGCTAGAAGTGATCAAGAAGTGAATGAATGTGATGTCTGCAGAAGGGTGAAAGCAGAACACCAACGACCAGCTGGTCTCCTCCAACCTCTTGCTATTCCAGAATGGAAGTTTGACCATATTGAGATGGACTTCATGACTGGATTTCCTAAGTCCAAGCGTGGAAATGATGCTATCTTCGTTGTCATTGACAAGCTTACTAAAGTGGCTCATTTCCTTCCTATCAAAGAATCTATCACAGGAGCTCAGCTGGCAGAGCTATACACCTCCAGAATTGTCTCCTTGCACGGCATTCCGCAATTGATCTCTTCAGACCGCGGAAACATTTTCACTTCAAAGTTCTGGGACTCCTTTCAAAAGGCCATGGGCACCAACATTCTCTTCAGCACAGCTTTCCATCCTCAAACAAGTGGCCAAGTCGAGCGAGTCAATCAAATCATTGAAGACATGCTCAGGGCTTGTGTCATCTCTTTCGGTATGAAGTGGGAAGATTGTCTTCCATATGCCGAGTTCTCCTACAACAACAGCTTCCAAGCGAGTTCGGGCAAGGCCCCATTCGAAATTCTCTATGGCAAAAAGTGTCGTACTCCTCTCAATTGGTCCGAGACAGGTGAACGCCAACTTCATGGCAACGACTTGAACACAGAAGCCGAAGAAATGTGCAAAGTCATTCGTGAGAATCTCAAAGCCGCGCAATCGCGTCAGAAGAGCTATTATGATGACAAGCACCATGATGTGGCTTTTGAAATCGGAGACCATGTCTCCTCCGCGTCTCTCCAATGAAAGGCACTCGTCGCTTTGGTATCAAAGGGAAGCTTGCCCCTAGATACGTGGGTCCTTTCAAGATCATTGGCAAAAGAGGCGATCTCGCCTATCAACTTGAGCTTCCATCCAACTTCGTGAACATGCACGATGTGTTTCACGTGTCACAACTTCGCAAGTGCTTCAAGACTCCTGAGCGCACTATCAACTTCGAAGAAATTGACCTCCAAGAAGATCTCTCTTATCATGAGCACCCCATTGCTATTCTTGAAGAAACCGAGCGCAAGACTCGCAACAAGTCAATCAAATTCCTAAAAGTGAAGTGGTCACACCATTCCGGCCGAGAAGCCACCTGGGAGCGCGAGGATCACCTCTGTTCCGAATATCCGGAGTTCTTTCAGTCCTAGATCTCGGGACGAGATCCTGTTGTAGTGGAGGAGAGTTGTAACACCCCAGATGTAAACTTCCATATTTGACAATGTATCCAACCTTGTTCTTCATCCAATTCCTTTTGGGTTCAATCCTTTTGGCCTCTTTTGTTTTGTTTGTGTTTTTTTACTTATTGCATTGTCTTGTCATTACTTGTCATCTTCATGATGCACTTGACATCTTATGTTCCATCATGGCCTCATCTTAGTGTTACATTTATGCTTCTTGTCATGTTGCATTTCATCATCCTCTTCATGTGCATTGTGTGATTCATGCATGTTGTATTGTTGCTTGACCCATGTGTGATCCATACATGACCACCTCCATGCATCACCATCTCTCCTTATCTTTTCTTTCTTGTTGCAAGTGCCATCTTTCCCTCCTTCATAAATGTTCATGTTCTCCCTATAAATCTTGCACCATGCCTACATCCTCTCTGCCAATTTTCAACCCATTTGAATATGTTTTGGTTAGGTTAAAAATTGACTCAAGTTTGAATTTAATCCAAACTTGATTTAATTTTCTTCCTTTAAAAATCCCCAAAGCAATTTACTCAAATGGCCCATAATTCCAGGAGCTTGAGGGTTTTTTTTATATCTGCAAAACTCCTCTCCTAGCCCCTGGCCTTTTTATTTTCCTTGTCGCTGCTTATTAGCTAAACATCATATGAAGGGATGGAAAAAGGCCTTACCTGGGCATTCCCGTAGCTAGCAGCCCACCTAGGCACCGCAGCCAGGCGCAATCCAGCAGCCCATCCAGCCCACATGTACAGAGGCGTCGTCAACCTCCTATACGACACGCATCCAGCATGTCGCCCCCTTTTTATTCCCTATGTTGGTAATTAGCAGTTGTCTCTATGACATCAGGGTCCCACCAGTCAGCCTCTCAGCGCCCTCCTCCTTCTATTTTTTCCCTTATCCCCGCGATTTCCATTTATGGCAAGTCCCCGTTTTCCCTTTCGGGCAAGTCCATTTCTGGACGTTTCCAAACAAGGAAAATGCCAATTCTGTCATATTCCATTTAGGGCAGTTTTTAACTTATTGCACTTCTGATGATTTTTCTACAGCAACCCCAACATATTATATATGTTTTTGGGGTAGAAAAATCCCACCAATCCAGCGGCGGCATTAGTTTCTGCATTTAAGCAAGTTCATAAACATGTCATTTTACTTCATGATGTTGTCTTATCATTTTTGCTACATTTATTGTGTGCATCTTATGGGCATGAGCTCTACATGTGTTTTGTACTATGCCATGCCATCTTTACAGAGGTGCTTGCCATGTATTTTTGTGATCAATATGGTGACTAGCACAAGCATGCAAACTAGGCTTCGTGATGTTGCTGATTTCAGTCCCTGTTCTGCTGTTATTTTTATGCCATGTAAACTTGATCCTACAGAGAGATCCATGCATATTTTGAGATACTTCAGTAAGGATGTTTTGAACATATGATTATACTCTATCCATTCATGCCCTTGTTTGTATTTATGGAGTATTCTAGCATGTCATTTACTTGCTCTACTTTTGCTATAAAATGTTTCCTGGCAGATTGTTTACATGTTATTCAATTTTGACAAGGTTGTTGTAGTTGATCCTTGCATGATATGAACTTGTTCTTGCCATGTTTAGTTTCATAAACATGTATTCTTGCTGGTGCTATGCTTATCTTGTCATGCAATGACTTGTGGTGAGTGAATCGAGCTCGCAAAGATGCCTTCATAATGCTGTTAATGCCATGCTCTGTTTCCTGAATCTGTTAACGAAACTTGCTATGTTTACATGGGTGCAATCATATCTTTTGATCCTTTTTGGCTCATGGTCAGTAAGGGACTTTTGTTCTATGCTTTGAGTAGAATCTTGCCATGTCTTGTTTTGATAACATAAATTCCTGTAGGATGTTGATTGCTTGCTCTAAACATTGCTTCCTGATGCTGTTTCTGCCATATTAGTGAAGTCTGTGCTGCTGTTATCTTTTGCACTTTTGCCATGGTTGTTTGAACCTGTTAATGTGTGAATTAGCCATAACTCAGTGTTCATCTTTTGTCAAGCATATCTTGTAAATCACTGTCATATGCTTTGTTGCTATGTTGGGGTGTTGTAGCATAGTTTCTTGATGTCTTCTAAGTGCTATCGTGCTGTTTACCGCAGATTTGTGTCATCCTTGTTTTGCTTGCCATTTGCAAACCGTGCATCCGATTCCGGTGATCTTTATATTGATTTCAACCGAAATCACCTCATCTTTCCAGCGGCATGCTTGGTTTGCCAAGTTGATGCCTTGTTCATCATTTTTCTTTCCGGAGCCCGCATAAGCATTGCTTATCACATCTCGCATATCATGCCATGTATTGCATCATGTTGCTTGTGCATTGCACCGTGATTTATTGTGGTTCCATTGCTTGTGTTCTTGCTTTGGGTAGAGCCGGGAGATGAGTACGTGAACGAGGAACCTGTTGAGTACGCTAACGAGGATCAAGCTTTCGACAACTCTAAGAACCTTGCAGGCAAGATGACCATACCCTCGATATCACTTCTATCTTTGCTTTGCTAGTTGCTCGCTCTATCGCTATGTTAGCTCTACCTACCACTTGTTTATCATGCCTCCCATATTGCCATGTCAAGTCTCTAACCATCCC
Organism: Triticum dicoccoides; assembly: GCF_002162155.2. Lineage (NCBI taxonomy): Eukaryota > Viridiplantae > Streptophyta > Magnoliopsida > Poales > Poaceae > Triticum > Triticum dicoccoides. The sequence continues at coordinate 275,200,724 of NC_041383.1, forward strand.
TTTCCTAGCAAACCGTTGTTTGGCTATGTCACCGCTTTTGCTCAGCCCCTCTTATAGCGTTGCTAGTTGCAGGTGAAGATGAAGTTTGTTCCTTGTTGGAACATGGGTATTTTGGGATATCACAATATCTCTTGTTTAATTAATGCACTTATATACTTGTTAAAGGGTGGAAGGCTCGGCCTTATGCCTGGTGTTTTGTTCCACTCTTGCCGCCCTAGTTTCCGTCATACGAGCGTTATGTTCCTTGATTTTGTGTTCCTTACGCGGTTGGGTGATTTATGGGACCCCTTGACAGTTCGCTTTGAATAAAACTCCTCCAGCAAGGCCCAACCTTGGTTTTACCATTTGCCACCTAAGCCTTTTTCCCTTGGGTTTTCACGAGCCCGAGGGTCATCTTTATTTTAACCCCCCCGGGCCAGTGCTCCTTCGAGTGTTGGTCCAAACTAGAGCCACTTGCAGCGCCACCTCGGGGAAACTTGAGGGATGGTTTTAGATGTACGTAGTGTTCATCCAGCGTGCCCTGAGAACGAGATATGTGCAGCTCCTATCGGGATTTGTCGGTGCATCAGGCGGTCTTGCTGGTCTTGGTTTACCATTGTCGAAGTGTCTTGCGAACCGGGATTCCGAGACTGATCGGGTCTTCCTGGGAGAAGGTATATCCTTCATTGACCGTGAGAGCTTGTGATGGGCTAAGTTGGGACACCCCTGCAGGGTATTATCTTTCGAAAGCCATCCTCGCGGTTATGAGGCAGATGGGAATTTGTTAATGTCCGGTTGTAGAGAACTTGACACTTGACTTCATTAAAATGCATCAATCATGTGTGTAGCTGTGATGGTCTCTTCTCGGTGGAGTCCGGGAAGTGAACACGGTTTGGGTTATGTATGAACGTAAGTAGTTTCAGGATCACTTCCTGATCACTTCTAGCTTCTCGACTGATGCGTTGCTTCTCTTCTCGCTCTCACTTGCGTATGTTAGCCACCATATATGCCTAGTGCTTGCTGCAGCTCCACCATATTACCCCTTTCCTACCTACAAGCTTGAATAGTCTTGATCTCGTGGGTGTGAGATTGCTGAGTCCCCGTGGCTCACAGATTCTACCAAAACAGATGCAGGTGCCGAGGATACCAGCGCAAGTGGCGCAACTGAGCTCAAGTGGGAGTTTGATGAGGACCTTGGTCGTTACTACGTTTCGTTTCCAGATGATCAGTAGCGGAGCCCAGTCGGGACGATCGGGGATCTAGCATTTGGGGTTGTCTTCTTTTCATTTGGATTTGACCGTAGTCGGTCTATGAGTGTATTTTGAATGATGTATGAATTATTTATGTATTGTGTGAAGTGGCGATTGTAAGCCAACTCTCTTTATCCCATTCTTGTTCATTACATGGGATTGTGTGAAGATGACCCTTCTTGCGACAAAACCACCATGCGGTTATGCCTCTAAGTCGTGCTTCGACACATGGGAGATATAGCCGCATCATGGGCGTTACAAAGATCTAGCTCCAAGAACCACGAGGCTTCATCACGTGACTACAAGAAGAGAACTTGACACAAATGCAAGAAGAATGGCCACTACATCTCTGAGTGTCCTCAGTGGGATAAGGAATCAAATAAGAAGAAGAAGAGCAAGGAATATGATTCTGATGACAAGAAGAAGAAGAAATCTTCAAAATCTTCCTCAAAGTCTTCGTCAAAGTCTTCATCTCACAAGAAGACCTCATCAAGCAAGGCTCATGCATTTATTGGCAAGGAAATGGATTTAGAGGAGGAGTCTGCTTCTGAGGAGGCAGAAGTGGAGTCTCAGGAGGAGTCTGACTCAGGCGCGGCAAGCCTGGCTCTGGCATCAGCGTTCATCACCAAGTCCGTCTTCAACACTGAAGACAATGGTTGTAGCATTGAAGCCAAAGCTGACGATGATGACGACGACTCTGCTCCTACCTACTGCTTCATGGCACGTGGTGTCAAGGTAACTTCACGCGATGCCTACTTACAAACCTCTAGTGAAGATGACTCTGAATGTGAATCCAAACCTACCTATAAGACACTTGCTAAAATTGCAACTAAGCAACAAACTGCTATGAACACATTCAAAAGCTGCTAGACAAAAGCGATGACCTGTTGGACACAGAAATGAATCAAACTCAATCCTTAATCAAAGACATTAAAAGTCTTCGTGTTAAGTACGAAGATCTTGAAAGTCGTCATGAAACTCTCCCAGCCTCTCATGAGAAGCTTTCCTATGATTATCTTCAAAGGAAGCAGGATCTAGAGAAACTGAGAGCGTCTCATGAAGATCTTCAAAAGGAGAACGATTCACTACTGGCCCAACAGATTAGTACCGATTAGGTAGAATTTGTTCCACCATGCTTGAAGTGTCTTGAGCGCGATAATTCTGTCTCTATTGCTGAATGTTCTATTGTCTCTCATGTTGCAATATCTTCAACTGCTGATATGGTAACTAACCCCTCTACTGAGGATGCCACTACTATTGCTGATGAGAATGCTAGGTTGAAGACATTGCTTGAGACTGGCATGTACAAAAGCCTCAAAGGGCATCAAACTTTGTGTGATGTCCTCAAGAAATAGATTTCGAACCGAAACCCTAGAAAAGAGGGTGTTGGGTTCGAGAGGAAAATGAACATCGATGGTTCATATTGGACGCCTGAGCAGTACCCCAAAACCACCTGGGTTGCTGCTAAGGATCCTTCAGTGGACCCATCTACTTTATCTGGCTTCACTTGTGCTAATCCAATTGTCATTGATGAATCCTTTGATGCAAATGGTGAAGTGTTTTCCAGGTACATTGGTACTAACTACAGGAATGGGTCACCCCATAAGAAGATCTGGGTGCCCAAAAGCTATCTTGAGAAGCTTCCCGTGAATGTCATCATGACACCACCTGGGAAGAAGACAAACCCTCGACCAAAGGCGTCATATGGTCGAAAGGCTTCATACAGACGGAGGACCACTTATGGTCACCCTAAAGTCAATGTTTTGTAGGAGAATCGCTATGAGACTCATGAATATGAGTGTGTTTCATCCAACCGCTATGTTCACAAAACTAAGAACTTTTTTGCATATTCTTATGAGTATTATTCTCCTCCCACGAAGCTATTTACTAGCGCTCCCAAGCCAAATTCTTAGATGCTGCACTTAGACTCATTGCTTCTAAGCCACCCCTGAAGATGTGGGTGGTTAAGAAGAATTAACTTCTTTTGCAGGGAAAGGTCTCCAGCCGGAAAGCAAAATCTTCTGACAACAATGCTGGAGACCTAAAACATCTTGCGGGACATAAGATAAAATGCTCAAATGATCTTATCATGTATTTCATCCCAGGGTTCCTTGACGAGCCACTGAATGTTTCTGCTTCACAATACTCTTGGTGAAGCCTATCCCGCTAACTGCACTGTAGGGTACAACTCCGAAAGCCACTGAATGGATCATGGATAGCGGCTGCACCAACCACATGACTGGTGATCGAAGTCTTCTAATGGATTCAACCCTACGTCCTTCTACTAAGAGACACATCACATTCGCTGACACTGGTAAAAGTAAGGTATTGGGTCTTGGTAGAGTTGCTATCTCAAAGGATCAGCACATGGATAAGTGATGCTTGTTGAATCCCTTGGTTACAACTTAATGTCTGTGTCAATGCTCTTTGATATGAACATGATTGTGATATTTGGAAAATATTGTTGCCTTGTGCTAGTGGAATCTGCCAAATCTCTAGTCTTCGAGGCTATCGAAGAGGTGATCTGTATATGGTAGATTTCTCAGCAGGACCACAACTTGCCGTATGTCTTCTAGAAAAGGCTTCAGAATGCTGGCTATGGCATCGACGGCTAGGACATGCGGGCATTAGGAACCTATACACTCTTGCGAAGAAGAAGCACATCATTGGCATCGAAGGCGTCAAGTTCAAGAAGGATCATCTATGTGGTGCGTGTGAAGCTGGAAAGATGACAAGAGCCAAGCATCCCTCAAAGACAATCATGACTACCTCACGCCCCTTCGAGCTGCTTCACATGGATCTATTTGGCCCTACTCACTACTCTACTCTCACTACTACTGCACATCTCTATGGCTTCGTTATTGTTGATGATTACTCAAGATACACCTGGGTGCACATAATTCTCTATAAGACTGAAGTGCAGGATGTCTTCAGGCGCTTCGCAAACTGGGCCATGACGAATTATGTCATCAAGATCAAGCACATTCGGAGTGACAATAGCACTGAGTTCAAGAACGCTGGCCTCGACATTTATCTTGATACTTTGGGCATCACACACGAGTTCTCTACTCCTTACACACGTCAGCAGAATGGCATCATGGAGCGCAAGAAGCCAAGAACAGAACACTCATTCAGATGGCACGAACGATGCTCGATGAGCACAAGACTCCAAGAAAATTCTGGCCTGAAGCTATTGATACTGTATGCCATATCATCAATAGAGTATATCTTCACAGGTTCTTCAAGAAGACATCTTATGAAGTTCTAACTGGTCAGAAGCCAAATGTCAGTTACTTCAAGGTCTTTCATGCTATATACTGGATCAAAGATCCACATCACGTGTCTAAATTTGCTTCGAAAGCACATGAAGGTTTTATGCTTGGTTACGGAAAGGACTCGCACACCTACAGAGTCTTCAACCTCTTTCACTATAAAGTGGTTGAAACTATGGATGCACGGTTCAATGAGACTAACGGCTCGCAAAGAGAGCACCTGTCAAATGTGCTAGATGAAGCTACACCAGGTGAAGCTATCAAGTTAATGGGTGAAGCATAGGGAACATCTTTCATTTTCTCTCTATCTTCTGTTGTGGTCGGGCATTGAGTCTGACTCAACTTCACACCTTGTAATACAGGCAAAAACCCTTTCTTTGCCTGATCCATTTTGAACTTTTTCAAAACTTTATCAAGTTATGTGCTTTGTGAAAGTCCAATTAAGCATCTTGATCTATCTCTATAGATCTTGATGCCCAATATGTAAGCAGCTTCACCGAGGTCTTTCATCGAAAAACTTTTATTCAAGTATCCCTTTTTGCTATCCAGAAATTCTATATCATTTCCAATCAACAATATGTCGTCTACATATAATATCAGAAATGCTACAGAGCTCCCACTCACTTTCTTGTAAATACAGGCTTCTCCAAAAGTCTGTATAAAACCATATGCTTTGATCACACTATCAAAGCGTTTATTCCAACTCCGAGAGGCTTGCACCAGTCCATAAATGGATCGCTGGAGCTTGCACACTTTGTTAGCACCTTTTGGATCGACAAAACCTTACGGTTGCATCATATGCAACTCTTCTTCCAGAAATCCATTCAGGAATGCAATTTTGACATCCATTTGCCATATTTCATAATCATAAAATGCGGCAATTGCTAACATGATTCGGACAGACTTAAGCATCACTACGGGTGAGGAAGTCTCATCGTAGTCAACCCCTTGAACTTGTCGAAAACCTTTCGCAACAAGTCGAGCTTTGTAGACAGTTACATTACCATCAGCGTAAGTCTTCTTCTTGAAGATCCATTTATTCTTGATGGCTTGCCGATCATCGGGCAAGTCAACCAAAGTCCATACTTTGTTCTCATACATGGATCCCATCTCAGATTTCATGGCCTCAAGCCATTTTGCGGAATCTGGGCTCATCATCGCTTCCTCATAGTTCGTAGGTTCGCCATGGTCAAGTAACATGACTTCCAGAATAGGATTACCGTACCACTCTGGTGCGGATCTTACTCTGGTTGACCTACGAGGTTCGGTAGTAACTTGATTTGAAGTTTCATGATCAATATCATTAGCTTCCTCACTAATTGGTGTAGTTGTCATAGGAACCGGTTCTTGTGATGAACTACTTTCCAATAAGGGAGCAGGTACAGTTACCTCATCAAGTTGTACTTTCCTCCCACTCACTTCTTTCAAGAGAAACTCCTTCTCTAGAATGGATCCGAATTTAGCAACAAAAATCTTGCCCTCAGATCTGTGATAGAAGGTGTACCCAATAGTCTCTTTTGGGTATCCTATGAAGACACATTTCTCCGATTTGGGTTTGAGCTTATCTGGTTGAAGTTTCTTCACATAAGCATCGCAGCCCCAAACTTTAAAAACAACAACTTTGGTTTCTTGCCAAACCACAGTTCATAAGGCGTCGTCTCAACGGATTTTGATGGTTCCCTATTTAACTTGAATGCGGCCGTCTCTAAAGCATAACCCCAAAACGATAGCGGTAAATCAGTAAGAGACATCATAGATCGCACCATATCTAGTAAAGTACGATTATGACGTTCAGACACACCATTTCGTTGTGGTGTTCTGGGTGGCGTGAGTTGCGAAACTATTCCACATTGCTTCAAATGTAAACCAAACTCGTAACTCAAATATTCTCCTCCACGATCAGATCGTAGAAACTTTATTTTCTTGTTACGATGATTATCCACTTCACTCTGAAATTCTTTGAACTTTTCAAATGTTTCAGACTTGTGTTTCATCAAGTAGATATACCCATATCTACTCAAATCGTCTGTGAAGGTGAGAAAATAATGATACCCGCCGCGAGCCTCAACATTCATTGGACCACACACATCGGTATGTATGATTTCCAACAAATCAGTTGCTCGCTCCATAGTTCCAGAGAACGGCGTTTTAGTCATCTTGCCAAGTGATTCATAATCAAGTGATTCCAGAAGTCCATCAGTATGGAGTTTCTTCATGCGCTTTACACCAATATGACCCAAATGGCAGTGCCACAAATAAGTTGCACTATCATTATCAACTCTGCATCTTTTGGCTTCAACATTATGAATATGGGTATCACTACTATCGAGATTTAATAAAAATAGACCACTCTTCAAGGGTGCATGACCATAAAAGATATTACTCATATAAATAGAACAACCATTATTCTCATATTTAAATGAATAACCGTCTCGCATCAAACAAGATCTAGATATAATGTGCATGCTCAACGCTGGCACCAAATAACAATTATTCAGGTCTAAAACTAATCCCGAAGGTAGATGTAGGGGTAGCGTGCCGACCGCGATCACATCGACTTTGGAACCATTTCCCACGCGCATCGACACCTCGTCCTTAGCCAATCTTCGCTTAATCCGTAGTCCCTATTTCGAGTTGCAAATATTAGCAACAGAACCAGTATCAAATACCCAGGTGCTACTGCGAGCATTAGTAAGGTACACATCAATAACATGTATATCACATATACCTTTGTTCACCTTGCCATCCTTCTTATCCGCCAAATACTTGGGGCAGTTCTGCTTCCAGCGACCAGTCTGCTTGCAGTAGAAGCACTTAGTCTCAGACTTAGGTCTAGACTTGGGTTTCTTCTCTTGAGCAGCAACTTGTTTGCCGTTCTTTTTGAAGTTCCCCTTCTTCTTCCCTTTACCGTTTTTCTTGAAACTGGTGGTCTTATTGACCATCAACACTTGATGCTCCTTCTTGATTTCTACCTCCGCAGCCTTTAGCATTGCGAAGAGCTCGGGAATAGTCTTGTCCATCCCTTGCATATTATAGTTCATCACGAAGCTCTTGTAGCTTGATGGCAGTGATTGAAGAATTCTGTCAATGACACTATCATCAGGAAGATTAACTCCCAGTTGAATCAAGTGATTATTATACCCAGACATTTTGAGTATATGTTCACTGACAGAACTATTCTCCTCCATCTTGCAGCTATAGAACTTATTGGAGACTTCATATCTCTCAATCCGGGCATTTGCTTGAAATATTAACTTCAACTCCTGGAACATCTCATATGCTCCATGACGTTCAAAATGTCGTTGAAGTCCCGGTTCTAAGCCGTAAAGCATGGCACACTGAACTATCGAGTAGTCATCATCTTTGCTCTGCCAGACATTCTTAACATCGTCAGTTGCATCTGCAGCAGCCCTGGCACCCAGCGGTGCTTCCAGGACGTAATTCTTCTATGCAGCAATGAGGATAATCCTCAAGTTACGGACCCAATCCGTGTAATTGCTACCATCATCTTTCAACTTAGCTTTCTCAAGGAACGCATTAAAATTGAACGGAACAACAGCAAGAGCCATCTATCTACAACAAACATAGACAGGCAAAATACTATCAGGTACTAAGTTCATGATAAATTTAAGTTCAATTAATCATATTACTAAAGAACTCCCACTTAGACAGATATCTCCCTAGTCATCTAAGTGATCACATGATCCAAATCAATTAAACCATGTCCCATCATCACGTGAGATGGAGTAGTTTTCAATGGTGAACATCACTATGTTGATCATATCTACTATATGATTCACGCTCGACCTTTTGGTCTCCGTGCTCCGAGGCCATATCTGTATATGCTAGGCTCGTCAAGTTTAACCTGAGTATTCCGCGTGTGCAACTGTTTTGCACCCGTTGTATTTGAACGTAGAGCCTATCACACCCGATCATCACGTGGTGTCTCAGCACGAAGAACTTTTGCAACGGTGCATACTCAAGGAGAACACTTCTTGATAATTAGTGAGAGATCATCTTAAAATGCTACCGTCAATCAAAGCAAGATAAGATGCATAAAGGATAAACATCACATGCAATCAATATGAGTGATATGATATGGCCATCATCATCTTGTGCTTGTGATCTCCATCTCCGAAGCACCGTTGTGATCACCATCGTCACCGCGCGACACCTTGATCTCCATTGTAGCATCGTTGTCGTTTCCTCATCTATTGCTTCTACGACTATCGCTACCGCTTAGTGAAAGAGTAAAGCAATTACAGGGCGCTTGCATTTCATACAATAAAGCGACAACCATATGGCTCCTGTCAGTTGTCGATAACTCGGTTACAAAACATGATCATCTCATACAATAAAATATAGCATCACGTCTTGACCATATCACATCACAACATGCCCTGCAAAAACAAGTTAGACGTCCTCTACTTTGTTGTTGCAAATTTTATGTGGCTGCTACGGGCTAAGCAAGAACCGTTCTTACCTACGCATCGAAACCACAATGACAGTTCATCAAGTTAGTGTTGTTTTAACCTTCGCAAGGACCGGGCGTAGCCACACTCGGTTCAACTAAAGTTGGAGAAACTGACACCCGCCAGCCACCTGTGTGCAAAGCACGTCGGTAGAACTAGTCTCGCATAAGCGTACGCGTAATGTCGGTCCGGGCCGCTTCATCCAACAATACTGCCGAACCAAAGTATGACATGCTGGTAAGCAGTATGACTTGTATCACCCACAACTCACTTGTGTTCTACTCGTGCATATAACATCTACGCATAAAACCAGGCTCTGATGCCACTGTTGGGGAACGTAGTAATTTCAAAATATTTCCTACGCACAGGCAAGATCATGGTGATGCATAGCAACAAGAGGGGAGAGTGTGTCCACGTACCCTTGTAGACCGAAAGCAGAAGCGTTAGAATAACGCGGTTGATGTAGTCGTACGTCTTCACGGCCCGGCCGATCAAGCAACGAAACTACGGCACCTCCGAGTTCTAGCACACGTTCAGCTCGATGACGTCCCTCGAACTCCGATCCAGCCGAGTGTCGAGGAACAGTTCTGTCAGCACGACGGTGTGGTGACGATCTTGATGTTCTACCGTCGCAGGGCTTCGCCTAAGCACCGCTACAATATTATCGAGGAGAACTATGGTGGAGGGGGGCACCGCACACGGCTAAGAGATCAAGAGATCAATTGTTGTGTCTAGAGGTGCCCCTACCCCCGTATATAAAGGAGCAAGGGGGGAGGGGGCGGCCGGCCTAGGAGGGGGCGCGCCAAGGGGAGTCCTACTCCCATCGGGAGTAGGACTCCCTCCTTCCTTGTAGGACTAGGAGAAGGGGGAAAGAGGAGGGAGAGAGAGGAAGGAAAGGGGGGGCATCGCCCCCTCTCCTTGTCCTATTCGGACTAGGGGGAGGGGCACGCGGCCCAGCCCTTGCCTCCTCTCCTCTTCTCCACTAAGGCCCATGTAGGCCCATTAAGCCCCCGGGGGGTTCCGGTAACCTCCCGGTACTTCGGTAAAATCCCGATTTCACCCGGAACACTTCCGACATCCAAATATAGGCTTCCAATATATCAATCTTCATGTCTCAACCATTTCGAGACTCCTCGTCATGTCCGTAATCACATTCGGGACTTCGAACAATCTTTGGTACATCAACACTCATAAACTCATAATATAACTGTCATCGAAACCTTAAGCGTGCGGACCCTACGGGTTCGAGAACTATGTATACATGACCGAGACTCGTTTCCGGTCAATAACCAATAGCGGAACCCGGATGTTCATATTGGCTCCTACATGTTCTACGAAGATCTTTATTGGTCAAACCGCATAACAACATACGTTGTTCCGTTTGTCATCGGTATGTTACTTGCCCGAGATTCGATCGTCGGTATCCCAATACCTAGTTCAATCTCGTTATCGGCAAGTCTCTTTACTCGTTATGTAATGCATCATTCCATAACTAACACATTAGCTACATTGCTTGCAAGGCTTTAGTAAATGTGCATTACTGAGAGGGCCCAGAGATACCTCTCCGACAATCGGAGTGACAAAACCTAATCTCGAAATAGCCAACTCAACAAGTACCTTTGGAGACACCTGTAGAGCTCCTTTATAATCACCCAGTTATGTTGTGACTTTTGGTAGCACACAAAGTGTTCCTCCGGTAAATGGGGGTTGCATAATCTCATAGTTGTAGGAACATGTATAAGTCATGAAGAGAGCAGTAGCAACATACTAAACAATCAAGTGCTAAGCTAACGGAATGGTCAAGTCAATCACATCATTCTCCTAATGATGTAATCCTGTTAATCAAATGACAACTCATGTCTATGGTTAGGAAACATAACCATCTTTGATTAATGAGCTAGTCAAGTAGAGGCATACTCGTGACATTAAGTTTGTCTATGTATTCACACATGTATCATGTTTCCGGTTAATACAATTCTAGCATGAATAATAAACATTTATCATGATATGAGGAAATAAATAATAACTTTATTATTGTCTCTAGGGCATATTTCCTTCAGTTGTCACAACTTGGCAAGTGAATAGCTATGCTCCAAGCTCCAATTGGTCAAGATGAAGCACCCGCACCCATACAAGGTCCAATGGCTAAGCGATTCCGGCACTATACGAATTAAGAATACGGTCCAAGTCTCCTTCAAAATTGGTGCATATGAGGACACTTTGGAGTGTGATGTCATCTCGATGTCCATTTGCCACCTCCTTCTTGGTCGACCATGGCAATTTGACCGAGGCGTCATCCAGAACGGGCGTACCAATCACTATAGCTTCAAGATGAAAGGGAAGGAATATGTGCTTCAACCGACGTCTCCTAGTCAAGTGATAGACGACAAGCAAGCCACCCATCATGGAGAGAAGAGTGAGAAAGTGATCCACCCAAAAGAGAGTGAGAGCCACAAGCCAAAATCAAGTGCCTACACCATGAGCGACAACAAAAACTTTGCCCTATTTGCCACCAAAAGAGAGATGAGAGAAGTGTGTGAGAACCCATCGAGTGTTATGCACTTTGTCCTTGTGTGCAAGGACGAGACACCAAAAACTAACAACTCTCACGGTCTACTTTTAGTGTTCTCTTCTCTTTTGCAGGAATTCCAAGATGTTTTCCCCAATGAGCTACCTCCGGGACTACCTCCACTATAAGGTATTGAGCACCGAATCAACCTCATCCCCGGAGCACCTCTACCAAACAAAGCTCCATACCGTGTCAACCCCGAAGAAACTAAGGAGATCCAACGGAAAGTACAACAACTCATCAACAACGGACATATACGTGAAAGATTAAGCCCTTGTGTCGTTCCGGTTATACTTGTGCCCAAGAAAGATGGTAGTTTTCGCTTGTGCTTGGATTGTAGACCCATCAATGCTATTACTGTTTGTTATAGGCATCCCATTACTCGCTTAGATGATATGCTTGATGAACTTAGTGGTGCCACCATTTTCTCCAAAATTGATCTTAAAAGTGGCTATTATCAAATCCGCATACAAGAAGGTGATGAATGGAAAATCGCTTTCAAAACCAAATTTGGCTTGTACTAGTGGTTGGTTATGCCTATGGGTTTATCGGAAGCTCCCGGTACTTTCATGCGTCTTATGCATTTTGTGCTTCGTCCTTACATTGGAGTGTTTGTTGTGGTTTACTTTGATGACATTCTTGTTTTTAGAAAATCCATGAAAGAGCATCAAAATCATGTTAGGGCTGTTTTGCAAACTCTTCGCAAGGAACGTCTTTATGCCAACATGAAAAAGTGCACATTTGGTGTTGACACGCTTGTTTTCTTCGGTTTCGTTGTTTCTTCCAAGGTGTCCATGTTGATGAATCCAAAATTGAGGCAATTAAAACTTGGCCCCAACCCACCAATTTGCAACAAGTGTGTAGCTTCCTTGGCCTTGCGGGGTTTTATCGTCGCTTTTTGAAGGATTTTAGAACTATTGCCGCTCCTTTGCATGCCTTGAGTAAGAAAAATGCTCCTTTTGTTTGGGGACCCTTGCAATCTGCCGCTTTTGATGAGCTCAAGTCTTTGCTTACTCATGCTCTGATTCTTGCTTTGCCCAACTTTGACAAAACTTTTCCCTATGTGATCAAGTACATTAAGGGTAAGGAAAATGTTGTTGCGGATGCCCTTTCCCGCATATGCATGTTTGTCACTAAACTTGAGTTGAATGTTGTTGGCTTTGAGCACATAAAATACTTGTATGTGAATGATCCTTCAATTGCCACTCCTTATGCTAAGTGTTTGACGCATACATCTTGGGAACGATATTACATCAAGGATGATTATCTTATGATAGCTAACAAACTTTTCATTCCCGAGTCTTCTCTTCGTTTGCTCCTTTTGCAAGAGGCTCATGGAGGCGGACTCATGGGACACTTTGGACGCGACAAGACATTCGCCACGCTCTCCAAGAACTACTTTTGGCCCAAGATGTTGCACGACGTCTCACGCTTCACCAACCGATGCTCTACATGTCGCAAAGCTAAGTATAAAGCTCAATCCCATGGTCTTTACATGCCTCTTCCTATTCCTTATCAACCTTGGGAAGACATTAGCACGGATTTTGTACTTGGCCTGCCTAGAACTCAAAATGGAAAGGATTCCGTCTTTGTTGTTGTGGACTGTTTTTCCAAGATGGCACATTTCATTCCATGCAACAAGATAGGCGATGCTTCACATGTTGCCAATCTCTTTTGTAGGGAAATATTGTGACTTCATGGAGTACCAAAGACAATCGTCTCGGACCGCGACGTCAAGTTCTTGAGCTACTTTTGGAAGACGCTATGCGCCAAGCTCGGAATAAAGCTCTTGTTCTCGTCGGCATACCATCCTCAAACCGACGGACAAACAGAGGTGACGAACCGTACACTATCCACTCTACTTAGCGTGTTGATCAAGAAGAACATCAAGGAGTGGGAGGAGTGTCTACCCATAGCCACGTACGCCTACAACCGTGCAAGACATTCGACTACTGGCAAGTCCCCCTTTGAGGTCATCTACAGCTTCAACCCATTGTACCCATTGGACATCCTACCTCTTCCTCTACAAGAGCGCACCAACCTCGACGTGAGTGCATGAGAAAGCCACCTCAAGAAGATGCATGAAGATACAAGGCACACCATCGAGCGCCAAGTACAACGACTCGCGACCAAGCTCAAGTCAACAAGCACCCCATGATATTCAACATTGGAGATCATCTTTTGGCTACACCTTCGCAAGGACCGCTTCCCCAACGAATGCAAGTCCAAACTTCTACCTCGAGCCAATGGACCCTTCAAGGTGCTAGCATGCTACAACAACAGCACTTACAAGCTCGATCTCCCACGCGACAAGTACTCCGTGAGCGACATCTTCAACGTTTACGATCTCTCCCCATACCATGGTGATGAGGATTTTGATCCGAGGTCAGATCTTTCCCAAGGGAGGGGATTTGATGCGGAGCATCCTTCGGTCATCCCCATGGACCTACCATCGTCTCACCAAGCAGCAAGTGGACCCATGACAAGAGCAAGGGCTCGTGCTATTCAATCCGAGGTGACATCACTCCTACTTGAGTTTCCCTCTTCTTCAAGTGAGACATGGCTACTGCCTAAGTCCGAGATGCTATGTGTGATCAGGTACAACGCTCAAGCCATGGAGCCGAGAGCTAAAGAAGAAGTGACAGGCGTCAACTCTCTGGACAACCCGGAAATTCCGGCGAGAGCCTGGAACTTCCGGCCCCCGGACCTTCCGGCCGACCCGGAGCCTCCGGCCTCAGATGTCTTCGACTAGCCCGGGCATGCCAACTCTCTAGTTAGACCGGAACCAACTCGGATCCCGGCCCGGGCCTTCCGGCCCCCAGAACTTCCAGACCTTCCGGCCCCCAGACGCCAACCCGGCTCCACCCATGCCAACTCTCTGGTTCGGTCGGACCCTCCCCGGAAGCTCCGGCGCCCAGAACTTCTGGCCCCACCCGGAACTTCCAGGCATGCCTGCACGCAACAACTTGGGCCGAGGCCCGTCTACCCTTTCGCCCCTTAGACTATATATACTCTTCTCCTACCTACGTTTTAGGGTTAGCGTTGATTTAGCTCATTTGTGAGATAGAGCCTCGCTCATCCATTAGATCTCCTCCTCGTGAGAGACCGCAACCTCTTCGGAGAAGATCCACTTGGATTCAAGACCCCTTTATGGGAAGATCCCTCATGGATTCAAGACCTCCTCTCAGAGATGAACTACTACCACTTGTATCATCCTTTGTTGGATTTGGATCTTGTATCTCATTGTGTCTCGATGATCTAGCACATGTGTGACTTTGTTCTTATTGGTTGAGTGTTTTCTCGTGTTTTTCTCTCGTTCCCCTCCTCGTGTTCTTCGTGTTCCTCGAAGGGATCCGCTCCAAACGTGAAAGATCGGCCTCTAGGGTTCTACCCTACATCACAAGGCTCATTCAGTGTGCTTAGTTTTAGAGAAGACAATATATTATTTGACAGTGCCAAGAACCCTTACAAGAAGCCAAGGATCCCATCTGATAGATTTTGGAGCCACCAACAGTGAAGCTATTACTCTTGCATTTTGTACAATCAAGACAGGATTTTTCCACATAGGCGTCTGGATTGTGATGCTATGGCTGGGCTGCCATGTCTGGAAGAAGCCCTTGACTGCTTCAGGGATGTTGATCTTCTGGAATTTGTCACTGATAAAGAGCACTGGAATGAAGAGCTTCACCTGTAGTTCTATGCCACCTTACACATTCGAGGCTACAACAGGGATCCAAAAACTTGGATCCTTGAGTGGATGACAGGTGGTGTGCATCACGAAGCCAAAGCTCAGGATATCATCGAGCTGACTTCCTTGCCCACTCCAGGTGAGCTATATGAACCTGGTTGTTCGCTTTATCAAAATGAACTGCAGAGCATATTTCAGAAGCCTGAGCCAAACATGAGACAAATGCTAAGCATGATGAAGCCTTTGCCTCAAGACGCTGAATATCCAAAGGAATTCGTTGTTAAGGACCTCGAGTATCTGCCACGCATAGTTTATCACATTCTAAGGCATGCTCTTTGGCCCATCAAAGGCCATTCATGTGAAGCCAAACTTGAAGGCTCCATGAAGACTTTGGTGTTCTATATCGTCAATGGCATAAGATACAACACTCGGGATTTCTTCATCAGACAACTTGCTACTTTCGGGATTGATCTGTTTGGTCTGAAGTTCTATGCTCCATGGGTGATGCGCTTGATTAAGCTTCATTCAACTGTTGACTATTGGCCTTCCACTTGCAATCACATTGTTTTCTTGCCTGAGGTTGATATGTCTGTTGAAGCCATCTACCCTGAGCCTGCAAAGAAGCCCCTACATCTTCAGAATGGCGAGTTCTAGAGCTTCACATAGCCCATTGATGGTGTTCATGTGCCAAATGTTGCAACTCATGCCTATCCCTTGGCTGGAAACCTGCGCCTACCGCATCGTGCAAACACTGAAGTCACTGCAAGCACCATTGCACAAAGGTCTCGGAAACGTCCCCGTGTTCTCAATGACCATGAGCTTCTGGTGGCTTTACATCAAAAGCAGGACAAACATCATGATTGGCTAAAGCGTCAGATGAAGAGTATCTTGGTGGATTTCAATCGCATTCGCAACTTAGCCACAAAGAACTCATTCGTTGCTAATGAAGCTCGTCGCCGTTCCTGGAAAATCCTCACCTTACTCTGCGCTGAAGATGAACTCCGCACAGATGGCTTCACTGAAAATTTCAAGTTTGACTCCAGGCCTCCTCAAAATGCAAGTTGGCGTCGCACACCCTCCATTGAAGGTTCTGAGTACTCATCCTCGGTTGCAACTGTTGTTGCGAGAGTCGTCGATGAAGAAGATGATGCCACTTCTCCTGCTCTCACTGCTCAGCATAATGATGCTGCACCAGGCCCATTAGCGCCACCTAACTCCACCATCGACCCTGCTGCTCCAACATCGTCTCCAACTGGGAATGAGTAGATACTCTATGTCTTCAAACCTTTTTGGTCATTACTGACAAAACTGGGTCCATATGGGTGGTTGCTTAATTTTTTACTAAGTTCTTACAACTCTCGTTCTGAAACATTTGGCTTTTGAGTTGTAACACTTAAACTTAATGGTCATGTGCTACTTTTGCTGTCACCTTGTGATGCGATGATAAATTCCACTTGAAGTTCTGCAGATGTCCATTTTCCATTATGCATATCATTATCTTCATTATCTTCTTATATGCATGATGCATTGTCTTCACGCTTTGAAGATGGCCTCCTTAAAGCAAAACCTGCCATGAGCATTTACATTCAAAAGCAAACTATTTATATGCACATATTCAGGGGGAGCCTCGTCATATGTATGAAGACAATACTCACAACACTGAACTTCCGCATACTTTTATCCCTGTTGAAAACTCAACCAGTTTTTCATCAATCACCAAAAGGGGGAGATTGTAAGTGCATCTAGTGCCACCCCTAGTTGATTTTGGAGTATTGACGACAAACATGGTTGAGGGACTAATGTGTTTGTGAGAATTGCAGGATAACACAGGTACTGTCCCTCATTGATTCAGTTTACGTACCAAAGATGACCCCTAAACATGTGTGAAGACATTGAAGATAATGGTGGTTTGTGAAGACATTCACAACAAAGATTATGATGCGTGAAGCTATTCACTTGAAGAATATGGAGTGTGAAGACATAGTTGTTTCGTAGTTTCCTTTTCTTCTTATTGAGTCATAGGAACCACCGTACTGTTAAGTGGGGTCCAAGTGAACAAAGTTAGAGTGACTGAAGTGATGCTCAACCAAATCCTATGTCTTCGAGCGAAGACAATGAGAGCAAATCTTATCCAGAGCTGGATGAGTCAGCTTTGCTTGTAGCCCAGCCAAGCTGCCGCGTGTGTTTGAAATCTAACCGTTGGACACGTGTTAGTTCCTTAGTGACCCAGGGTCATTTTGGACAAATCAGGTCGAGTTGCCTCCTGGCTATCAATAGCCCACCCCCTACACCATAAATTGGTGGCTTCTCGGAGTCTGTGCACGGCTGGTGTCATTTGAGGGCAACCCACCTCCAAAGCATTGAGAGAGAAATCCTTGCGAGGACAAACCCAAAACACCCTGAGCCAAAGAGTGCTAGGCATCACTGAAGTCTTTCTGTCAGCGTGGTCTGAAGACTTATTACACTTGAGGACTGCGAATCCTCCAACCGGTTAGGCGTCGCGTTATGAGAATCCAAGAGTCATTGTGGATTGTCAGTGAACAAAGTCTGTTAAGGTTTGGAAGTCTACCTCGAAGACTTACCAGAGTGATTGGGCAAGGATTGGGTGTCCTTAGCTCAAGGGGAATAAGGTGAAGACATGGTCTTCTGAGTTAAATCTCGGCCTCCCTAACCAGACATACAGTTGTCACAACAACTAGAACTGGTTTACCAAATCCTTGTCTTCGTCAAGCTTCTGTTCTATCCTCTACTCTCCTTACTTTACAGTTGTATTCGTGAAGTCATTGCTTACTTGTCTAATCTATTTGACTTCACACTATGAAGACTATTATTTATTTAGCTTCATACTATCTACCTTTTTGATCCTATCTACCTAGTTGCAATTATTCTTCATGCTTTCATTATGTTATACGTTAGACTTATGCTTACCTAGTGTAGTTTTCATTCCACTGCTTACTATTTAGGTTCAGTTACTTGTTTGTCTTCAAAGCAACCGTGTTTTGAAGACTTTCATAAAATCGCCTATTCACCCTCCCCCCCCTAGTCGATAACTAGCACTTTCAAATACCTACACCCTCTGAACAAATTAAAGTTGAACCTAATGTTGCTATGGTTAAAGATCTGTTGGTTTATAATATTGATGGGCATGTTATTTATTTCTGTGATGAAGCTACTAGAATTGCCAAGCCTGTTCCTAAAGATAAAAATAGACTTGTTGTTGGCATGCATGTTGTCTCTGTTAAAATAGGAGATTTGGGTGCTAGTGTGAGTGCTATCCCATTTACCCTATATCAAGAAATTATGAATGATATTGCACCTGCTGAGATAGACGACATTGATGTTACTATTAAACTTGCGAATAGAGATACTATTTCACCACTTGGGATTGTTAGAGATGTTGAAGTCTTGTGTGAGAAAACTAAATACCCTACTGATTTTATAATTCTTGGTTCCCCACAAGATGTTTTTTGTCCCATCATATTTGGTAGACCTTTCCCGAATACGGTTAATGCTAAGATTGATTGCACTAAGGAAACTATCAATGTCAATTTTGGTGATGTGACTCATGAGTTTAATTTCTCCAAATTCCGTAGACAACCTTGTGATAAAGAATTTCCTAGTAAGGATGAAATTATTGGTCTTGCTTCTTTTGTCGTTCCTCCTACTGATTCGTTAGAACAATATTTGCTAGACCATGAAAATGATATGCATATGAATGAAAAAATGAAATAGATGAGATATTCTTCAAACAAATACCTATTTTGAAACATAATTTTCCTGTTGAGACTCTTGGAGATCCTCTTCCACCCAAGAGTGATCCTGTGTTTGAGCTTAAGCAATTGCCTGATGCACTGAAATATGCCTATTTTGATGAAAAGAAGATATATCATGTTATTATTAGTGCTAACCTTTCAGAGCATAAAGAAAAGAAATTATTAAAAAACACGAGGAAGCACCATGCTGCTATTGCATATACTCTTGATGATCTTAAGGGCATTAGTCCTACTCTATGTTAGCACAAGATTAATATGGAGCCTGATGCTAAACCAGTTGTTGATCACCAGCGATGATAAAATCCTAAGATGAAGGTGATAACCCACAAGTGTATGGGATCGCAACAGCTTTTGAGGGTAAAGTATTCAACCCAAATTTATTGATTCGACACAAGGGGAGCCAAAGAATATTCTTGAGTATTAGCAGTTGAGTTATCAATTCAACCACACCTGGATAACTTAGTATCTGCAGCAAAGTATTTAGTAGCAAAAGTAGTATGATAATAAAGGTAACGGTAGCAAAAGTAAAGATAATAGGTCTTGGGTTTTTGTTGTGGTTGTAACAGTAGCAACGGAAAAGTAAATAAGCGAAGACCAATATGTGAAAAGCTCGTAGGCAATGGATCAGTGAAGGATAATTATGCCAGATGTGATTCCTCATGTAATAGCTATAACATAGGGTGACACCAAACTAGCTCCAATTCATCAATGTAATGTAGGCATGTATTTCGTAAATAGTCATACGTGCTTATGGAAAAGAACTTGCATGACATCTTTTGTCCTACCCTCCCGTGGCAGCGAGGCCCTAGCGGAAACTAAGGGATATTAAGGCCTCCTTTTAATAGAGAACCGGAACAAAGCATTAGCACATAGTGAATACATTAACTCCCTAAACTACGGTCATCATCGAGAAGTATCCCGATTATTGTCACTTCGGGGTTGTCGGATCATAACACATAATAGGTGACTATAGACTTGCAAGATAGGATCAAGAACACACATATATTCATGAAAACATAATAGGTTCAGATCTGAAATCATGGCACTCGGGCCCTAGTGACAAGCATTAAGCATAGCAAAGTCATAGCAACATCAATCTCAGAACATAGTGGATACAAGGGATCAAACCCTAACAAAACTAACTTGATTACATGGTAAATCTCATCCAACCCATCACCGTCCAGCAAGCCTATGATGGAATTACTTACGCATGGCGGTGAGCATCATGAAATTGGTGATGGAGGATGGTTGATGATGATGACGGCGATGAATCCCCCTCTCCAGAGCCCCGAACGGACTCCAGATCAGCCCTCCCAAGAGAGATTAGGGCTTGGCGGCGGCTCCGTGTCGTAAAACGCGATGAAACTTTCTCTCTGATTTTTTCTCCCCGAACGTGAATATATGGAGTTGGAGTTGAGGTCGGTGGAAGTCCAGGGGGCCCACGAGATAGGGGCACGCCCTATAGGGGGGGCGCCCCCTGTCTCGTGGACAGGGTGTTGGCCCCCTGGTATATTTCTTTCGCCCAGAAATTCTTATTAATTCCAAAAAGTGCCTCCGTGGATTTCCAGGATATTCCGAGAACTTTTCTTTTCTACACATACAACAACATCATGGAAGTTCTGCTGAAAACAGCATCAGTCCGGGTTAGTTTCATTCAAATCATGCAAGTTAGAGTCCAAAACAAGGGCAACAGTGTTTGGAAAAGTAGATACGTTGGAGACGTATCAACTCCCCCAAGCTTAAACCTTTGCTTGTCCTCAAGCAATTCAGTTGATAAACTGAAACTGATAAAGAAAAACTTTTACAAACTCTGTTTGCTCTTGTTTTTGTAAACATGAAAAGTCAACATTCAAGTTTCAGCAAATATTATGAACTAACCATACTCACAATAACACTTAGGTCTCACAATTACTCATATCAATAGCATAATCAACTAGCGAGCCATAATAATAAAACTCGGATGACAACACTTTCTCAAAATAATCATATAACAAAATGGTATCTCGCTAGCCCTTTCTGAGACCGCAAAACATAAATGCAGAGCACCTTTAAAGATCAAGGACTGACTAAACATTGTAATTCATGGTAAAAGAGATCCAGTCAAGTCATACCCAATATAAACCAATAGTAATGAATACAAATGACTCTGTGCTCTCCAACGGGTGCTTTTAATAAGAAGGGTGATGACTCAACATAAAAGTAAATAGATAGGCCCTTCGCAGAGGGAAGCAGGGATTTGTAGAGGTGCCAAAGCTCAATTTTAAAATAGAGATTGAATAACATTTTGAGCGGCATACTTTCACTGTCAGTGCAACAACTATGAGATGGCTGTATCTTCCATACTACATGCATTATAGGCAGTTCCCAAACAGAATGGTAAAGGTTTATACTCCCCCAACCACCAACAAGCATCAATCCATGGCTTGCTCGAAACAATGAGTGCCTCCAACTAACAACAACCCTGGGGGAGTTTTGTTTAATTATTTTGATTTGCTTTGATCTTTTTGGATCATGGGACTGGGCATCCCGGTTACCGGCCCTTTCTCGTGAATGAGGAGCGGAGTCCACTCCTCTTGAGAATAACCCACCTAGCATGGAAGATATAGGCAGCCCTAGTTGTAACATGAGTTGCTCGAGCATACAAAACAGAATTTCATTTGCAGGTTTGGAGTTTGGCACATACAAATTTACTTGGAACGGCAGGTAAATACCGCATATAGGAAGGTATAGTGGACTCATATGGAACAACTTTGGGGTTTAAGGAGTTTGGATGCACAAGCAGTATTCCCGCTTAGTACAGGTGAAGGCTAGCAAAAGACTGGGAACCGACCAACTGAGAGAGCGACAACAGTCGTAAACATGCATTAAAATTAATTTACACCAAGTACAAGCATGAGTAGGATATAATCTACCATGAACATAAATATCATGAAGGCTATGTTGATTTGATTCAACTACATGCGTGAACATGTGCCAAGTCGAGTCACTCAATTCATTCAAAGGCGGATACCATCCCATCATATCACATCATAATCCTTCTAGTAGCATGTTGGCACGCAAGGTAAACAATTATAACTCATAGCTAATCAAGCACGGCACAAGCAACTATAATCTCTAAATGTCATTGCAAATATGTTTACTTCATAAAAAGCTGAATCAGAAATGATGAACTCATCATATTTACAAAAACAAGAGAGGTCGAGTTCATACCAGCTTTTCTCATCCCAATAAGTCCATAATAAATTGTCATTATTGCCTTTCACTTGCACGACCAAACGATGTGTATAATAATAAGAGTGCACGTGCATTGGACTAAGTTGGAATCTGCAATCATTCAACTCAAGAGAGAAGACAGGGTAATATGGGCTCTAAATTAAATAAACAATCATGCATATGAGAGCCACTAAACATTTTCAATATGGTCTTCTCGACCCCCAAAGGAAAGAAAAGAAAATAAAACTATTTACATGGGAAAGCTCCCAACAAGTAAGAAGAAGAAGAAGAAGAAATCTTTTGGGGTTTTCATTTTAATTTCTACTACAGGCATAGAAATTAAACTCACTAATTTTTTTTGTTTTTCTTAAGGTTTATCAAGCACACAAGAAGAAAGCGAGAAAAAGAAAATTTAAACTAGCATGGATAATACAATGAAAGAGTATGAGCACCGACGACTAGAATAATGTGTGAACATGAATGTAAAGTCAGTGAGAAATACGTACTCCCCCAAGCTTAGGCTTTTGGCCTAAGTTGGTCTAGTACCAAGGGCCGCCTGGCTGATATCCGTAAGTGAAACTGGGGTCGTACTGAGATGCGGCGGCAACCGCCTCTTGAGTTGCGGCGTGTTGGGGAGCTGCATCCGCTCTCCCCTCATGTTCAGCTGCTTCCTCCCTGGTGACAACATATCTTCCTTTTGCCTGATAATCAAAAAGGTAGGGAGCAGGAAGAGTAACATGGACGATGTTGTGTCTGTCATAGATTAGTCGATATTGGAGGAATTGTTCATTCCTCCTTAGAAATTGATGATTGATCATAGCTTCATTATCCAAATAAACAGGAGGTATCAACATATCTCCCTCTCGTGGGGCTATATTAAGATAATTAGTCACATGGGTTGCATAAATTCCTCCAAATAAATTTCCCTTTCTACTATTATTCTGCAACCTATGTGCAACTATTGCCCCCAAGTTATAACCTTTATAACCTAACAGAGCACTCTTGAGGACACACAGATCAGGGACAAGAATGTGACATGCTTCATCCTTACCATTAATGCGTCTACCAATAAAGAGATCAAAATAATGCATAGCAGGAAAATGAATGATCCCTATGGTAGCTTGTGCTATGTCCGTGGATTCTCCCATAGTAATACTAGCGAGGAAATCTCTAAATTCAGATTTGTGAGGATCATTAATATTACCCCACTGCGGGAGTTTGCAAGCAGTTGTAAAATCCTCTAAGTGCATGGTATAAGATGTATCATAAATATCAAATATGACACTAGGAGAATTACGCATACAGTTATATTTAAACCTCCACACAAAGGAATTAGTCAATTGATAGTACTGAGGACACTTATGTTGTAAGAAGTCCTCCAGCTCAGCATTACGCACATACGCATCAAATTCCTCCTTAAAGCCTACTTCGACCATAAAATCATCGGATGGCCACTCACAAGCTCGTACATCTGCGTCCCTCGGCAATTCAACATCTTGCTCATGTATAGCAATTCTAGGTCCTTTCTTTACCGAGGAACCACCTTGGTACATTCTTCTAAGCATAATTCTTTTTCTGAAATAATTCTGAAATTTTAGTAACTTCAAAATAAAAGTGAATAAAACTAAACAAGATTGATAGCAACTACTCCTACAAGTGCCTAGAGCCTATGTCAAGCATTAGAATTGCTTGGGACCTCATAAATTTAACATGCAAGCTCAAGAACATGGTCAACCATGCAGCAAAAATTTGCAATGAATAAAGCACTAGAACAAAAACTAATTGGACCAATGGAGGAGTCACATACCAAGCAACAATCTCCCAAAGCAGTTTTGTAAATGGAGCTTCGAGCAAGGAGATCGAAAATCGCAGCAAAATGACCTAGAACTCGTGCTTGAGCTGGATGGGGATTTTTTTGGGTAGAAGATGAAGTGTGTGGGTGTTGGCATAAGTGGAGGGGGGCCACCAGGGGCCCACGAGACAGGGGGCGCGCCCTCCACTCTCGTGGCCTGGTGCTTGCCCCTCCTGCAGTGTTTCCAGTGCCTAAAATCCTCAAATATTCCATAAAAAGTCATACTAAATTTGCATGGCATTTGGAGCACTTTTATTTTTGGACTATTTTTTATTGCACGGATAATTCAGAAAACAGACAGATAATACTATTTTTGCTTTATTTATTCAAAAAACAGAAAGTAAAAAGAGGGTACAGAAGGTTGTGCCTTCTAGTTTCATCCATCTTGTGATCATCAAAATGAATCCACTAACAAGGTTGATCAAGTCTTGTTAACAAACTCATTCCGAATAACACGGAACCGGAGAAATTTCGAATAACACTAAGTTACCTCAACGGGGATATGAAAATCCCCAAGAATAAGAATATCATACTTTTTCTTGACAGTAGGGAGAGGAAATTCAAAACCTCCAATAATGATAGTTGGAGTTTTCCCAATAGAATTGATGCTATGAACTTGAGATTGTTTCCTCAGAAAGTGTACCGTATGCTCATTACCATTAACATGAAAAGTGACATTGCCTTTGTTGCAATCAATAATAGCCCCTACAATATTCAAAAAGGGTCAAGAATAACAAAGTCCGTTAAGATAGTGACATTTGCAACCACAACAGGCACATCCTCACAAATACCGACAGGTATAGCAGTTGATTTATCATCCATTTGCAAAGATATTTCAGTAGGTGTCAACTTATTCAATTCAAGTCTACGATATAAAGAGAGAGGCATAACACTGACACCGGCTCCAAGATCACATAAAGCAGTTCTAACATAATTTCTTTTAATGGAGCATGGTATAGTTGGCACACCCGGATCTCCAAGTTTCTTTTTACTCCACCCTTAAAAATGTAATTAGCAAGCATGGTGGAAATTTCAGCTTCCGGTATCTTTTTTTTATTTGTAATGATATCCTTCATATACTTAGCATAAGGATTTACTTTAAGCATATCAGTTAAGCGCATACGTAAGAAAATAGGTCTAATCATTTCAGCAAAGCGCTCAAAATCCTCATCATCCTTTGTTTTGGATGGTTTGGGAGGAAAGGGCATGGGTTTCTAAACCCATGGTTCTCTTTATTTACCGTGCTTCCTAGCAACAAAATCTCTCTTGTCATAATGTTGATTCTTTGATTGTGGGTTATCAAGATCAACATCAGGTTCAATCTCTACATCATTGTTTTTGCTAGGTTGAGCATCAACATGAACATTACTATTAACATTATCACTAGGTTCATGTTCATCACCTGATTGTGTTTCAGCATTAGAAATAGAAATATCATCGGGATTCTCAGGTGTGTCTACAGTAGGTTCACTAGAAGCATGCAAAGTTCTATCGTTTTTCTTCTTCTTCTTCTTTTTAGAAGAACTAGGTGCCTCTAAATTATTTCTCTGAGAATCTTGCTCGATTCTCTTAGGGTGGCCTTCAGGATACAAAGGTTCCTGAGTCATTCTACCAGTTGTAGTAGCCACTCTAACAACAAAGTCATTTTTATTATTTAATTCATCAAGCAAATCATTTTGAGCTTTAAGTACTTGCTCATCTTGAGTAGCAACCATAGAAGCATATTTGCTAACGAGTTTGAGTTCATCTTTAACTCTAGTCATATTATCGCTCACGCGTCCTATCTCGAAAGTATTGTTCTTTAAATCTCTACCAACATAAGCATTAGAACTTTCTTGTCTAGCCATAAAGTCATCAAATTCATCTAAGCATGGGGCTATGAAATTTAATAGAGGGGATGAGAGAATTTACCTTTACTACCTGTGTCGGGTTATCAAGACAATGTGGTTCTTCAACAGGCGGTATATTAAGACCATGTATTTCTTCAATAGGTGGTAAATTCTTAACATCTTTAGCTTTAATACATTTTTCTTTCATTGATTTCTTTGCCTCTTGCATATCTTCAGGACTTAGAAATAAAACACCTCTCTTCTTCGGAGTGGGTTTAGGAATAGGCTCAGGAGTTGGCTCAATTGGTTCAGGAATTACTTCAGGAATTGGCTCAGGAAGAGTCCAATTATTTTCATTATTCAACATATTATTCAATAATACTTCAGCTTCGTCGACGGTTTCCCTGAAAACACAACCAGCACAACTATCCAAGTAGCCCTTGGATGCATCGGTTAGTCCATTATAAAAGATATCAAGTATTTCATTTTTCTTGAGAGGATGATCAGGCAAAGCATTAAGTAAATGGAGAAGCCTCCCCAAGCTTGTGGGAGACTCTCTTCTTTGATTTGCACAAAATTACATATTTCCCGCAAGGCAGCTTGTTTCTTATGAGCAGGGAAATATTTAGCAGAGAAGTAATAAATCATATCCTGGGGACTACACACACAACCAGGAGCAAGAGAATTATACCAAGTCTTAGCATCACCCTTTAATGAGAACAGAAATATCTTAAGGATATAATAATAGCGAGACTTCTCATCATTAGTAAACAGGGTAGCTATATCATTCAATTTGGTAAGATGTGCCACAACAGTTTCAGATTCAAGGCCATAAAAACGATCAGATTCAACTAAAGTAATAATCTCAGGATCAACAGAGAATTCATAATCCTTATCAGTAACACAGATAGGTGAAGTAGCAAAAGCAGGGTCAGGTTTCATTCTAGCATTAAGAGACTGCTGCTTCCATTTGGCTAATAATTTCTTAAGATCATATCTATCATTGCAAGCAAGGATAGCTCTAGCAGCTTCTTCATTCATAACATAACCCTCAGGAACAACAGGCAATACATAATCATTGGGAAAACCTTCCTCATCACTATCATCAATAATAGCATCTTCAATAATTTCATTCCCCCTAACTCTAGCAAGTTGTTCATCAAGAAATTCACCTAATGGCAAAGTAGTATCACGCACAGAAGTAGTTTCATCATGCATAGCAGAAGTGGCATCATCAATAACATGCGACATATCAGAATTCATAGCAGTACCAGGTTTAGGTGTCGCAAGCTTACTAATAACAGAAGGAGAATCTAGTGCAGAGCTAGATGGCAGTTCCTTACCTCCCCTCGTAGTTGAGGGATAGATCATAGTTTTAGCATCTTTCATGTTCTTTATAGTGATCAACAGATATAAATCCCAAGTGACTCAGAGAATAGAGCTATGCTCCTCGGCAACGGTGCCAGAAATTAGTCTTGATAACCCACAAGTGTAAGGGATCACAACAGCTTTCGAGGGTAAAGTATTCAACCCAAATTTATTGATTTGACACAAGGGGAGCCAAAGAATATTCTTGAGTATTAGCAGTTGAGTTTTCAATTCAACCACACCTAGATAACTTAGTATCTGCAGCAAAGTATTTAGTAGAAAAAGTAGTATGATAATAAAGGTAACGGTAGCAAAAGTAAAGATAATAGTTTTGGGGTTTTTGTAGTAGTTGTAACAGTAGCAATGGAAAAGTAAATGAGCGAAGAACAATATGTGAAAAGCTCGTAGGCAATGGATCAATGATGGGTAATTATGCCGGATGTGATTCCTCATGTAATAGCTATAACATAGGGTGACACCAAACTAGCTCCAATTCATCAATGTAATGTAGGCATGTATTCCGTAAATAGTCATACGTGCTTATGAAAAAGAACTTGCATGACATCTTTTGTCCTACCCTCCCGTGGCAGCGGGGTCCTAGCGGAAACTAAGGGATATTAAGGCCTCCTTTTAATAGAGAACCGAAACAAAGCATTAGCACATAGTGAATACATGAACTCCTCAAACTACGGTCATCACCGAGAAGTATCCCGATTATTGTCACTTCGGGGTTGTCGGATCATAACACATAATAAGTGACTATAGACTTGCAAGATAGGATCAAGAACACACATATATTCATGAAAACATAATAGGTTCAGATCTGAAATCATGGCACTCGGGCCCTAGTGACAAGCATTAAGCATAGCAAAGTCATAGCAACATCAATCTCAGAACATAGGGGATACTAGGGATCAAACCCTAACAAAACAAACTTGATTACATGGTAAATCTCATCCAACCCATCACCGTCTAGCAAGCCTACGATGGAATTACTCAAGCACGGCGGTGAGCATCATGAAATTGTTGATGGAGGATGGTTGATGATGACGACGGCGATGAATCCCCCTCTCCGGAGCCCCGAACGGACTCCAGATCAGCCCTCCGGAGAGAGATTAGTGCTTGGTGGCAGCTCCGTGTCGTACAACGCGATGAAACTTTCTCTCTGATTTTTTTCTCCCCGAACATGAATATATGGAGTTGGAGTTGAGGTCGGTGGAGGTCCAGGGGGCCCATGAGATAGGGGGGCGCGTCCTATAGGGGGGCGTGCCCCCTGTCTCGCGGATAGGGTGTGGGCCCCCTGGTGCATTTCTTTCGCTCAGAAATTCTTATTAATTCCAAAAAGTGCCTCTGTGGATTTCCAGGACATTCCAAGAACTTTTCTTTTCTACACATAAAACAACATCATGGCAGTTCTGCTGAAAACAACGTCAGTCCGGGTTAGTTTCATTCAAATCATGCAAGTTAGAGTCCAAAACAAGGGCAAAAGTGTTTGGAGAAGTAGATACGTTGGAGACGTATCAGAAGGAATTGGTAAGAAATGAAATATTAAAGCTCTTGGAAGCGGGTATAATCTATCCTATAGAAGATAGTAGATAGGTAAGTCTTGTTCATTGTGTCCTCAAGAAGGGAGGTATCACTGTTGTCCCTAATGATAAGAATGAACTTGTCCCATAAAGAATTATAGCAGGTTATAGGTTGGTAATTGATTTTAGAAAACTAAACAAAGCCATTAGGAAGGATCATGCTACTTCTTGAGCTTGCGTTGATTTTTCTCTTGAAGAGGAAAGGGTGATATATGCACCTGCACAAACTAACAAATACTTGCACTCAATGCGAAAAAGGGGTTGTCAATCCCTTCACGGTATCAAACAAGAGTGAGATCTAATAGAGATAGGTATAAAAGATAAAAAAAGAGCAAACTAAAGTAAAAGTAAATAAATTGCAGCAAGGTATTTTTGGGTTTTTGGTTTTATAGATCTGAAAATATATGATGGAAAATAGACCCCGGGGACCATAGGTTTCACTAGAGGCTTCTCTCTTGAATAAAGCATACGGTGGATAAACAAATTAATGTTGAGCAATTGATAGAAAAGCGCATAGTTATGACGATATCTAAGGCAATGATCACAAATATGGGCATCATGTCCGTGACAAGTAGACCGAAATGATTCTGCATCTACTACTATTACTCCACACATCGACCGACTCCTGCCTATATCTAGAGTATTAAGTTCAAAAGAACAGAGAAACGCATTAAGCAAGATGACATGATGTAGAGAGATAAACTCAAGAAATATGATATAAACCCCATTGAGGGAGTCCTGGATTAGGGGGTGTCCGGATAGCTGAACTATCACCTTTGGTCGGACTCCTGGACTATGAAGATACAAGATTGAAGACTTCGTCCCGTGTCCGGATGGGACTTTCCTTGGCGTGGAAGGCAAGCTTGGCGATACGGATATGTAGATTTCCTACCATTGTAACCGACTCTGTGTAACCCTAACCCTCTTCGATACCTATATAAACCGGAGGGTTTTAGTCCGTAGGACAAACAACAATCATACCATAGGCTAGCTTCTAGGGTTTAGCCTCTCTGATCTCGTGGTAGATCTACTCTTGTACTACCCATATCATCAATATCAATCAAGAAGGAGTAGGGTTTTACCTCCATCGAGAGGGCCCGAACCTGGGTAAAAACATCATGCCCCTTGTCTCCTGTTACCATCCGCCTAGACGCACAGTTCGGGACCCCCTACCCGAGATCCGCCGGTTTTGACACCGACATTGGTGCTTTCATTGAGAGTTCCTCTGTGTCGTCATCTTTAGGCCCGATGGCTCCTCTGATCATCAACAACGACGCGGTCCAGGGTGAGACTTTTCTCCCCGGACAGATCTTTGTATTCGGCGGCTTTGCGCTGCGGGCCAATTCGCTTGGTCATCTGGAGCAGATTGAAAGCTATGCCCCTGGCCATCAGGTCAGATTTGGAAGTTTGAACTATACGGCTGACGTCCGCAAAGACTTGATCTTCGACGGGTTCGAGCCACAGCTAAGCGCGCCGCACTGTCACGATGGGCATGATCTAGCTCTGCTGCCGAACAGTGCCCTGGAGGCCGCACAAGTGTCCGCTCCGACCCTTAGCTCGGAGCCGACTGCGCCGATCGAGGACAGGTGGCTGGACACCGCCTCGGGGGCTCCGATCTCTACGGCGATTGAGCCAAACACCATCCCTGTCCTTTGCGAAGCTCATGACTCCAAGGTGCCGAACTCCTCTCCGGACTCCGAACCTTCCGCGCCCCTGCCAATCGATTGGGCGCCGACCATGGTGTTCACTACCGCAGACATCTTTTAGCACTCGCCCCTTGGTGACATCCTGAATTCACTAAAGTCTCACTGTTTTATCAGGAGAGCCCTGGCCGGACTATGGTCAGGAAGGTTGGGATGCGGACGACGAAGAAATTCAAAGCCCACCCACCACCCACTTCGTAGCCACTGTCGATGATTTAATCGACATGCTCAACTTCGACTCCGAAGACATCGACGGTATGGACGACGATGCAGGAGACGACCAAGAACCAGCGCCTACAGGGCACTAGAAGGCCACCTTGTCATACAACATTTACATGGTGGACATCCCAAAAGATGGGAATGGCGATGGAACAACGGAGGATGACCCCTCCAAGAAACAACCTAAGCACCAGCGTTAGCGGCGCCGCTCTAAATCCCGCCACAGCAAAAACGGTGATTCCGGCACGGGAGACAATAACACCCCGGACAGTGCCGAAGACAACCCCCTCCAGCAGGATTCAGTACAGGAGGATGGAGAAGCCAGCCCTCATGAGAGAGCGGCAGGCAGAGAGGTAGAGGACGATAATTACATGCCTCCCTCCGAAGACGAGGCAAGCCTCAACGACGACGAATTTGTCGTGCCTGAGGATCCCTTCAAACAAGAGCGTTTCAAACGCAAGCTTATGGCCACGGCGAGCAGCCTCAAGAAAAAGCAGCAACAGCTTAGAACTGACCAAGACTTGCTAGCCGACAGATGGACTGAAGTCCTCGCAGCCGAAGAGTATGAACTCGAACGCCCCTCCAAGAGCTACCCAAAACGTAGGCTGCTACCCCGATTAGAGGAGGAAGCACTTAAACCTACATCACCAACGCATGATACGGCCGACCGGCCACCTCATGGCCGCGACAGAGAGGCCTCTCGGCCCTCCACTCAAGCTGCACCCCGGCGCCGCTCAAACAATACCAAGGCGCGGGGAAATGCGCCAGACCTGCGGGATATATTGGAGGACAAGGCAAGGCAAACAAGATCGATCTACAGATCGCGTGGGCGCCCCACTACACGTGACGTTAACCATCATGCCGGATACAGCAATTCCGGCCGGGCCGAACACAATAGACAAAGCTCATTTGATCTGCGTCATGATATAGCCCAATACAGAGGCGCCGCACACCCACTATGCTTCATAGACGAAGTTATGGATCATCAAATCCCTGAGGGTTTCAAACTCGTAAATATTGAATCATACGATGGCACAACAGATCCTGCGGTCTGGATCGAGGACTATGTCCTTCATATCCACATGGCCCATGGTGATGATCTACACACCATCAAATACCTCCCACTCAAGCTTAAAGGACCAGCTCGGCATTGGCTTAACAGCTTGCCAGCGGAGTCAATTGGTTGTTGGGAAGACTTGGAAGCCGCATTCCTCGACAACTTCTAGGGCACCTATGTGCGACCACGAGACGCTGATGACCTAAGCCACATAATTCAGCAGCCAGAGGAATCGGCCAGACAATTATAGACACGGTTCCTAACCAAGAAAAATCAAATCGTCAACTGTCCGGATGCAGAGGCCCTTGCAGCCTTCAAACATAACATCCGCGACGAGTGGCTTGCTCGGCACCTAGGACAGGAAAAGCCGAAATCTATGGCAGCCCTCACAACACTCATGACCCGCTTTTGCGCGGGAGAAGACAGTTGGCTAGCTCGTAGTAACAACATGACCAAGAGCCCTGGTAATTCAGATACCAAGGACAGCAACGGTAGGTCGCGTCACAACAAGCACAAGCACCGCATTAATGGCGATAATGCTGAAGATACGGCAGTCAATGCCAGATTCAGAGGCTCTAAACCCGGTCAGCGGAAAAAGACATTCAAAAGAAATACTCCGGGCCCATCCAATTTGGACCGAATACTCGATTGCTCGTGCTAGATACACGGCACCCCCGAAAAACCAGCCAACCACACCAACAGGGATTGTTGGGTGTTCAAGCAGGCAGGCTAGTTAAATGCCGAAAACAATGACAAGGGGCTGCATAGCGACGACGAGGAGGAGCCCCGGCCGCCGAACAATATAGGACAGAAGGGCTTCCCCCCACAAGTGCGGACGGTGAACATGATATACGCAACCCACATACCCAAAAGGGAGCGGAAGCGTGCACTAAGGGACATATATGTGATGGAGCCAGTCGCCCCAAAGTTCAATCCGTGGTCCTCCTGCCCGATCACTTTTGATCGAAGGGAGCACCCCACTAGTATCCGCCATGGCGGATTCGCCGCATTGGTTCTAGACCCAATTGTTGACGGATTTCACCTCACTAGAGTCCTGATGGACGGCGGCAGCAGCCTGAACCTGCTTTATCAGGATACAGTGCGCAAAATGGGCATAGACCCCTCAAGGATTAAACCCACAAAAACGACCTTTAAAAGCGTCATACCAGGTGTAGAGGCCAACTATACAGCCTTAGTTACACTTGAAGTGGTCTTCGGATCACCGGATAACTTCCGAAGCGAGGAGTTAATCTTCGACATAGTCCCGTTCCGCAGCGGCTATCACGCACTTCTCGGACGAACCGCATTTGCAAAGTTCAATGCGGTGCCGCACTACGCATACCTCAAGCTCAAGATTCCAGGCCCTCAAGGAGTCATTACGGTCAACGGAAACACCGAATGCTCTCTCCAAACGGAGGAGCATATGGCGGCCCTCGCGGTGGAAGTACAAAGCAGCCTCTTAAGGCAATTTTCGAGTCCGGCTATTAAACGTCCGGACACCGTCAAGCGCGCCCAGAGTAACCTACAACAAGACCGCCTAGCATGTTCCGAGCACGCGTAGCAATGCGGCACCAACCCCAGCCCTAGCGAAATTGCGAAACCAGTACTACGCGTACATAATTATGCTTTGGAAATACCATGGGCATAGGGGGAGGGGCACGACCACGGTAGGCACAGAATGCGGCTCAACCGCACCAGGGGCTCCCAATTGTGTCATTCTTCTTTTTTCTCTTACTTTCAGGACTCCTTTCTCAAGAAGCTCTGTCCGGCAGTAGAATCGCCGAACACACGATGCAACAGCCAGGGAAGCAGAAAGCTACGTCAAGTGTCCAGGTGGTCTCTATAACGAGCAGTATACTTGTTTTACATATCATTCCGCAGCTCGCTCCTGGAGGGAGACATGTCAAATAGTCCCGTCCCTTGCTTATCGCACTATTTGTATCGTTCTGCTTTTACCGCAGCTTTTTTGAATAAACAATGCATAGCTTTTGCCTATTACTGCATTCCTTTTTCTATCTATATATGTTCACTTATGACATGTTGCATCCGCACACTTTGGTACGGCCAAATACACCAGGGGCTTAAGTACCCCAAAATATGGTGTGATAAGTCCGAACACTTTCACAAGTGCGGCACCCTGAACTTATAGCATTATATGCATCAGCTCCGAATCATGTCTTGGGTCAATAGTTGGGTTTGCTCGGATCCCATGTTTTGGTACCTTAGGTTCTGTTATATCGGCTAAGGTAGCACTGGGAGAACCACTGCGATTGTGCCCCGGTTGAGCTGGGTTGAGCACCTCAGTGGAGAAAGCTAAAACTGATTGTCATGATAGGGCGAGAGCCGGTCGCTGTTCGAGAGCTTTTTCGAGTCCCTAAAGACTTATGCCGCTTAGAGCGAGGAGTCGGCTTTGTCTGGCCCAGGCATGGATAGCGCCCCGAATTCGGTCTTCCGAATACTAGGGGCTTCGCCGAAATTTAAAATTATAGAATTCTATGGCTAAGTGAGAGTGTTCAAGCATTATTATCTAGTTTCCTTGTTCGTTGTGTTGAGCGCCTCCCTCGAAGGACCCAAGAATGGGAAAAAGAGCGCTCAAGTTTATCCCAAACACCCCAGCACTCGTGGCATGATGGCAGAAGCCGACGACTCACCATCTCTCAAATTTAATAAACGGCCGCACAAAAGGTAATATTTTAAGTTCACAAGTGTTGCTTAGCGCATATGAACAAGTTTTCAAGCGTACAGGATAACAAATGCGAGTTTACTCAAAAATTACATCTTTGGAGCATTCACCCGCTATAAGGCGGGCACCCTTCAGGACGTTCTCATAATACATCTCGGGCTTATGATACTCCCTGCCCGGCGATGGAGCGTCCGTCACAAGCTTCTCCACGTCCATCTTGCCCCAGTGCACTTTAGCACGGGCAAGGGCCCTACGGGCACCTTCGATGCAGACGGAGCGCTTGACGACTTCAATCCATGGACAGGCATCCACCAGCCGCCTCACTAGCCCGAAGTAGCTCCCAAGCATGGCTTCCTCGGGCCACAGCCGAACTATGAGGCCCTTCATGGCCTGTTCGGCCACCTTATGGAGCTCGACCAGCTGCTTCAGCTGGTCGCTCAAGGGCACCGGGTGTCCGGCCTCAGCATACTGAGACCAGAACACCTTCTTCGTCGAGCTCCCCTCCTCGGCCTGGTAGAATGCGGCAGCATTGGACACACTGCGGGGCAGATCTGCGAATGCTCCTAGAGAGCTCCGGATTCGGGTAAGTAACAAGTAATTCACTTTCACATGCTTGATTTGCATGAAGAATGCCTTACCCGCCGCTATCTTCTTTAATGCCTCAATTTCCTGGAGGGCTTTTTGGGCTTCGGCCTTAGCGGCTTTGGCGCTCTCAAGAGCCGAGGCGAGCTCGGACTCTCGAGTCTTTGAGTCATGCTCCAAACTCTCGTGTTTTTCCATGAGAGCCTGGAACTCTTGCCGCACCTCCGCCACCCACGCCTCTTGCTTCTCTCGCTCGGTGCGTTCTGCGGCCGCATTGCTTTCGGCCTTAGACACCACCTCCTTCAGGGTCGCCACCTCGTTTGTGGCCCTTGCAATCCTCACATTATTCCTGTTATTTTTTGCAACCACATCTTTTACATACTTCCATAAGGTATTACTTACCTTCCTTGTCCTCGAGCTGCTTTTTGGCAAGGCCGAGCTCGTTCTCGGACCGCTCGAGGCTCTGCTTCAATGCATTGACCTCCGCAGTCAGTGTGGCAGAGGTCAGCATCGCAGCCTGCATTCCCATATTGACATACCTATGTTAGACTCATGCGCACATCTTTTTAGATCCTCAGTTCGGCTTTTCTTTCCGAACACCAAACTGAGCATCAGGGGCTACTGTCTATGCGGTAATATTTTTACATATCTTAAATACATACCTCAAAGCCTGTTAGAAGGCTGGCATAGGCTTCAGTCAGCCCGCTCTTGGCGGACTGAACTTTCTGGATCACCACACTCATAACAGTGCGGTGCTCCTCGTTGATGGAGGCGCCGTTAAGCGCCTCCAGCAAATTATCCGGTGCCTCCGGTTGGACGGAGGTCACTGGTGCCACGGTCTCGCCCTTCTTATGAAGGGGCTGCCTGCCGGACTCCGGAACAACTGAAGGTTCCGGTGCGGAGTCCGGCCCAGGACCGGACTTAGAACCCCTTGGGGTTTGATCCCCCTTGTGCCCAAAGTCCGGGAGGTTGCCTTGCGGCACCTCCGGGACCTCCTCCTCCTAGCTGGGCCTCTTTTGGGACCCCGCCTCGGCGTCATCCGCAGCGCGAGGAGAGGAGATGGCCGGAAGTGAAGTGCTATTCACATCCGACGAAGCCAGGGAGCCACTCGTTGAAGTGTCGAGCCCGTCCTTGGGCGGGCTGCAGGGTTATATTCGGTGTTAGGAGATTCTACGCGACAAAAGAAACGCCATGAGTTATTCTGGTATCCGGACACTTACGATGTCGCTAGGGGCTTAGCCCTCAGTGGCCACTCCTCTTCGCCGTCGTCGGTGTTGGTGGAGTAGTCCGGAGGAAGGGTCCTCCCTTTCTTGGACCCTCCGGCCTCCCCAGTTGGGGCGGCCTTGCTTTTCTTCTCTCCCCTCGCTGAGGGAGAGGCCTCTTTTTCCTCCTCTTCATCTTCGCGGGAGGAGTCTGCCTCGGAGTCATCAGACGATGAGTCCGACAACACCTGGCGTCGGGAACTCGACCTTCTTCTTGGCCTTCTTCTCCGGCACCACGTGAGGTGCCAGAACCAGCAGCCCCGTCAATCGGGCATCCGTTGGGTCTTCTGGCAAGGGAGCCGAACAGTTAACCTGCCCGAACTTCTTCTGCCAGGCATGTCAAAGGTAAGGGAGTTTAGATCCTGCATAGAGTCAAACTATGAAAAACAAGTGTCCTGTAAAGGGTAAAATAGCATACCTCGATAGCTTGACGCTGCGAGATGAATCTGCGATCTTCGGTAGCGGATGCGGGAGCCTCGGCGCCCTTGAACAGCACCTTCCAGGCGTCTTCATACGTAGTGTCGAAGAGCCTGCTCAAGGTTTGGTGCTGTGCCGGATCAAACTCCCACAAGTTGAAGGCCCGTTGTTGGCACGGGAGGATCCGGCGGATGAGCATGACCTGTACTACGTTGACGAGCTTGATCCTCTTGTTCACAAGGTTTTGGACGCAAGTTTGAAGTCCGGTCAGCTCTTCCGAATTACCCCATGTCAGGCCCTTCTCTTTCCAGGAGGTGAGACGTGTGGGGATGCCAGATCGGAATTCGGGGGCCGCTGCCCATTCAGGGTCACGCGGCTCGGTGATGTAGAACCACCCCGATTGCCACCCTTTGATGGTTTCCACGAAGGAGCCCTCGAGCCATATAACATTGGGCATCTTGCCCACCATGGCGCCTCCGCACTCCGCCTGCTGGCCGCCCACTACCTTTGGCTTGACATTGAAGATCTTCAGCCATAAGCCGAAGTGGGGCTTGATGCAGAGGGAGGCCTCGCACACGACGATAAAGGACGAGATGTTGAGGATGAAGTTCGGGGCCAGATCGTGGAAATCCAGGCCATAGTAGAACATGAGCCGCTGGACAAATGGGTGGAGTGGGAAGCCCAGTCCGCGGAGGAAATGGGGGAGGGACACCACCCTCTCATGGGGCCTGGGGGGTGGGGACGAGCTGCCCCTCGTCTGGAAGCCGGTGCGCAATGTCGTTGTGCAGGTATCCGACTTTCCTCAACTTTTTGATGTGCCCCTCCATGACAGAGGAGGCCATCCACTTGCCTTCCGCTCCTGACATGGCTAGAGAAGGTTGAGGCGAGATGTGTGGACTTGGGCGTTGGAGCTTGAGTGCGCGGAAACGGATGAGCAAAGGAGGAAGAAGGCGTGTGTGAAAAAGTGGATCCTTATCCCCTTATATGGACGGACGAAGCTATGCGTCCCCACCAGCCTGGTAAAACTCGCTTATCTCCCAAGCGCCATAATCAATGGCGCGGTTGGGTTACCCACGCCCGTATTGATGAGAATCCCGGAATAATGGGACACGATCTCTGCTTTGACAAGACGTGCCAAGGAAACCGCCTCGCTAAACGCGCTGAGGTGGGACAGTAAAAACGATTCGAATAAAGGCTTGGCCGTGGTGTGATGTCGCGCCACGACATACATCAGCAGATTGAATTTGTGTAAATATTATTCTCTCTACGGTGGTATGTGGAACTTATTTTGCAGAGCCGGACACTATCCTTGTGTTCAAAATCTTCTATGAAGTATTCGGAGGAGGAACCCGCCTTGCAATGCCGAAGACAATATGCTCACCAGACTCCTCGTCATTGAAGTCTGGTTCAGGGGCTACTGAGGGAGTCCTAGATTAGGGGGTGTCCGGATAGCCGAACTATCACCTTTGGACAGACTCCTGGACTATGAAGATACAAGATTGAAGACTTCGTCCCGTGTCCGGATGGGACTTTCTTTGGCGTGGAGGGCAAGCTTGGCGATACGGATATGTAGATCTCCTACCATTGTAACCGACTCTATGTAACCCTAACCCTCTTCGGTACCTATATAAACCGGAGGGTTTTAGTCCGTAGGACGAACAACAATCATACCATAGGCTAGCTTCTAGGGTTTAGCCTCTCTGATCTCATGGTAGATCTACTCTTGTACTACCCATATCATCAATATCAATCAAGCAGGAGTAGGGTTTTACCTCCATCGAGAGGGCCCGAACCTGGGTAAAAACATCGTGTCCCTTGTCTCCTGTTACCATCCGCCTAGACGCACAGTTCGGGACCCCCTACCCGAGATCCACCAGTTTTGACAACGACACCCATCTTTTTACCCTTAATGGCAACAATACAATACGTGCGTCGCTACCCCTACTATGTCACTGGGTGAGGACACCGCAAGATTGAATCCATCACAAAGCACCTCTCCCATTGTAAGATAGATCAATCCAGTTGGCCAAACCAAATCAATAGATCGGAGAGAAATATAAAGCTATTTAAATCATGCATAAAAGAGTTCAGAGGAGACTCAAATAATGTTCATAGATAATCTGATCAAAAACTCACAGTTCATCGGATCTCAACAAAAGCACCACAAAAGAAGATAACATCAGATAGAACTCCAAGAACATCGAGGAGAACATGGTATTGAATATCAAAGAGAGAGAAAAAGGCATCTAGCTACTAGCTATGGACCCGTAGGTCTGTGGTAAACTACTCACACATCATCGATAGTGCAGCAACGTTGATGTAGAGGCCCTCCATGATCGAATCCCCCTCGGCAGATTGCCGGAAAAGGCCCCAAGATGGGATCTCATGAGAACGGAAGCTTGCAGTGGCGGAAAAGTATTTTTGTGGACGCTTCTGATGCTTGGGGAATATTTGAGAATATATAGAGGTGGAACTAGGGTTGGAGGGCTCCCAAGGGGCCCACAAGCCAGGGGAACCCCCTGAGTGCTTGTGGTCTCCTCGGGTCTCTTGTGGTGCTCTTTCCAAGTCACGTAGGTGTCTTCTGGTCCAAGAAAAATCATCGCGAAACTTCTATTCCATTTGGACATCGTTTGATATACCTTTTCTGAAAAAGTCAAAAACATGAAAAAAACAAAAACTGGCACTGGTCTCTAGGTTAATAAGTTAGTCCCAAAAATAATTTAAAATAGCATATTAATGCATATAAAACATCCAAAACAGATAATATAATAGCATGGAACAATAAAACATTATAGATACGTTGTAGCGACCAGACCTCAAACGGTCAAGTCTCTGTGCATCAGTGTCATCCCTGGATCGGTAATGCTGACACGCACAGTACTCGAGGAATTATAACAGAGTTTCAATCACACACTTATTACATCGAATGCCTCAAAAGAGAACTTATTACAAATAATATGGCTTAAGGCTATCTAAATAAGATAACAACGGAAGGCTTGGAAGATAAAGTGAGTCCATCAACTCCAACGGCATAGCTGAGTGGACGACAACGACCTATGGCACCTTACTCGTTGTCTGAAAAGTCTGCAACATGATATGTTGCAGCCCGAAACGGGTAAACACATGGAATATGCTGGCAATGTAACACATAGAGTAATAAATAGAATAAATGCTATCAATACATGCATATATGGCTGGTGGAAAGCTCTATGGTTACAGTTTTTGCATAAAGCCGATTTTTCCCTACATCAAAGGAATAAATTTTATTTAACTATGATGGTGGTTGTTAAACATTGAGAAGGTTCCTCCAACTCAATACCAATTAAACAATATCAATTAACCCAACAAATTAATTTAGAGTGATGAGATCAACATAATAATCCAAGAACCAGATACTCAAGATGTCCATAACCGGGGACACGGCTAACCATGATTAGTTTGTACACTCTGCAGAGGTTTGCGCACTTTTCCCCGCAAGACTCGATCTCCTACGTTGGATTTCTCGCACTACAGGGTGTTTCAAAAACGGATGACCGAGACACGGTCTTTCAGAAACATTAACTCTTTACTCTGGATGGACAGTTACACCTACTTTCCCCTACATCTGCTAGCCCACCACTGAAAGAGGTCATGCAACCTACTCGACTATGCTAGAGCCCATAATAGCTTGTGGCTGCACACGGAAGTTTCCAGCATGAATAATCTTATGATCCCTTTGAGCCTGGGTGGCGAACTATAGGATGATCACACGGGTACTCCGGGATATCCTACGACAACACTGGATTCTCCAGGTGCCCTGACAACCACTGGCTACTCCAGGGTGCCTCAACCAATCCACCCCGATGTGTATTTAAGTAGACACCTTAAGTTAACCATTAATTAACGATACTCACATCTGTTATGGATACACTCACCCAATCCACGTCTACGAGCATAGCATAGCAATCCTGAGCATAACGTAGAAGTAACTCCCAAAGGTTTGATAATAAAAGGGCAGTAGGTTCTACCTCATCATCTACTTCCCAAACCCACATGTTATTCAGATCCTAACCATGCAATGTGTGAGGATTGTAACTAATGCATAAAAACTAGGAAATAAAGGGATATGATCAAAGTGTTACTTGCCTTGCTAATGATGCGCAAAACCTAGAGACTCGTAGTAGCACGCTTCGCACTCCGGGAATTCTATCGCAAACAAACAATAACATACATAAGCACTCAACTAGAAGCATGGGTAAAACTCCAATAAGAAGATCTAACCAGAAAGATCAACCGAAGAACTCCAGTTTGCAAAAAGAATCAAATCAAACGGAACAACGGAACTCAAACTACGAAAGAAACAAGAATCGTTTACTAATCTGGACTAAAGTCAAATTTTACAGTACCAAAATCATGTTCAAGTTGGATAAACAGAAAGAGGGCTTCGAGACGAAGATCTAGGCGCTTGTTTCATCTGATTCAGATGAATGAGCGAAAATATAAACTAGATCGAAGATGAGGGCAGAAATCGCGATTGAAAATAATTACGGGAAAACCCTGGAAAAATAAAACGAGATGAACAGGCTAACGAACAAACGTTCGCTGTCTGCGACTAACTTACGAACAACGTTCCTTAAAATGAATGTATGGACGAACATCCTAACTAAACTTAAAAAAACTGAACCGCTCTATTCTAAAAAAACAGATCTAGGTTTCTAAAAAAACGAACGATTTTTGACAAAAACCGAAACGGCGGCGGCGGCGGGATCTACCTCCGGCGAGGCAGGGCGGCGTCAGGGGGCTTCGGGTGGCGGCGAGGGGCGGCGGCAGCGGCGCGGGCGGCGACTGCTGCAGCGACGAGCGGCGGCGGCTGCGAGTGCGGGGCAGGGCGGTGGTTGGCGAGGCGAGAGGCGACGGGGCGGGCGACTTATAAAGGGGGGCCAGGGGGCTCCGACTTGGGCAAGGGGGCGGCCGGCGGTGTGGCGGCGCGAGATTCCGGCGAGTTCGAGCCGGACACGGGAGGGAGGCAGCGGCGCTGACTTGGGCTGGCCTGCTCGGCTGGGCTTCGGCCTAGTCGGGCGGGAAACTTTTTTTAAAATAATTCCACCGAAATAGAAAAAAATCCTAATAAATATAAAAAAATCTAAAAATGCCAAAACAATTTTTCACCATCTAAATATAATATTTAGAACAAAGTGAACATTTTTCTAGCCTAAGAATGCAATTTTCAAAACATGCAAAAAATTCTAATTCAAATAAAATAGCAATAAAATCCAAATAAAATACTTATTTGATTTTAACATTTTCCTCTGATATTTCCTTTATTTTAGAGAAGTCATTTTATCCCCTCTCTTTTATTTGATATTGGAAATATTTGGAGACAAAATGATTAAACAAAAATGATCCTTTTTCAACATTTGAGAAAATTCAAATGTGAAAATAAACGAAATCCCCAACTCTCTTTGTGGGTCGTTGAGTTGCTTAGGATCAACCAAAATGCAATAAAATATGATATGCAATGATGACCTATGTATAACATTCCAAATTGAAAATTTGGGATGTTACAAACCTACCCCCCTTAAGATGAACCTCGCCCTCGAGATTCGGGTTGGCTAGAAAATAGGTGCAGGTGGTCCTTCCGTAGGTATTCCTCTCGTTCCCAAGTGGCTTCATCCTCGGTATGGTGGCTCCACTGTACTTTGCAGAACTTGATAACCTGGTTGTGTGTGACTCGGCTGGCAAACTCGAGAACCTTCACTCATTTGTCCTTGTACGTTAAATCACTATCCAGCTAAATCGCTTCCAGTGGCACTGTATCTCTCAAAGGAATATCGGCCATCTCTGCTGGCACTTCTTCAACTGGGAAACTTGAAACACATCGTGAACTCCTAACAATCCTTCTGGCAGTTCCA
This sequence comes from Triticum dicoccoides, assembly GCF_002162155.2. NCBI lineage: Eukaryota > Viridiplantae > Streptophyta > Magnoliopsida > Poales > Poaceae > Triticum > Triticum dicoccoides. The sequence continues at coordinate 275,243,389 of NC_041383.1, forward strand.
GCTTGTAAGCAACTTCTCCCATGCGTTCCAAAACTTTGTATGCTCCCACAAAACATGGTGCTAACTTTCCCAAACTCCAAAACGCTTAACTCCTCGAAGTGGGGACACACAAAGGTATACTTGTCTCCAACTTTGTAAACTGTCTCCTTGCGTTTAGAATCCGCATAACTCTTCTGTCTGGACTGGGCTATGTTGAGTCTGTCGCGGATCAACTTAACCTTCTCTTCAGACTCCTTAATCAAATCTGGTCCAAACAACTGACGGTCTCCTACCTCATCCCACAGTAACAGTGTCCTGCACCTCCTTCCATACAATGCTTCGAAAGGGGCCATCTTCAAACTGGCTTGATAACTGTTGTTATAAGAGAACTCTGCATACGGCAAGTTGTCGTCCCAACTAGATCCATAATCTAGCGCACAAGCTCTCAACATGTCCTCCAGAATCTGATTAACTCTCTCGGTTTATCCATCTGTCTGTGGATGAAAGGTTGTACTAAACTCTAGCCTGGTACCCACAGTCTCATGCAACTGATTCCAGAACTTTGAGGTAAAGTAGGTTCCTCTATCTGATACAATGGTCCTCAGAACTCCGTGCAAACATACGATCCTGGTCATGTTTATCTTTGCCAGCTTCGCACTTGTATAAGTGGTCTTTACTAGGATGAAATGAGCTACTTTCGTCAACCGATCGACTACAACCCTTATCGAGTCATAGCCTGAATGAGTCCTGGGCAATCCCGTGATAAAATCCATGCCAAGCTTGTCCCACTTCCATTCGGGTATTGCTAATGGCTGTAGCAATCTTGCTGGCTTTTGATGATCTGCCTTCACTCTCTGACATACATCACATACTACTACATACTCCGCAATATCCCTCTTCATTCTGGTCCACCAGAAACTTTCCTTCAAATCTAGATACATCTTGGTGTTTCTGGGTGAATCGAATACGGCGAATCATGGGCCTCATGCAGAATCAACTTCCTGATCTCGGGGTCATTAGGCACATAAACGCGATCCTCAAACCACAAAGTATCGTGCTCATCCTCACGAAATCCTTTAGCCTTCCCTTTGCTCATCCTTTCCTTTACCTTGGCAATCTCCTTGTCAGTCTTCTAGCCTTCTCTGATCTTATCCATCAAATTAGAATGGATTTCCAATGTTGCTACATAACCTCTCGGAACTATTTCCAAACATAGCTTCTGAAGATCCTCGGCTAACTCCTTGGGTAATCCTCCGGTCATAAGCGTATTAACATAACTCTTGCGACTCAATGCATTGGCTACTACATTAGCCTTTCTGGGATGATAGTGCAACTTCATATCATAATCCTTAATGAGCTCCAACCATCTCCTTTGCCTGAGATTCAACTCCTTCTGCGTGAAGATATATTTCAAGCTCTTGTGATCCGTGTATACTTCAGAATGGTTTCTGATGAGAAAATGTCTCCACATCTTCAGTGCATGCACTACAACTGCTAACTCCAAATCATGTGTACCATAATTTTTCTCATGAGGTTTAAGCTGTCATGAGGCATATGAAACAACTCTTCCTTCCTGCATAAGCACTGCTCCATGCCCTCAATGAGAAGCATCGCAATACACTTGATAATCCTTTCGTTGATCTGGAAGAATCAACACTGGGGCTATAACCAAACGTTTCTTCAACTCCTGAAAACTGGCTTCACACTCCTCAGTCCATTTGAACTTGGTGTCCTTTCTTTAACAAATCTGTCATGGGCTTTGCAATCCTGGAGAAATTCTCTATGAACCTCCGGTAATATCCTGCGAGTCCAAGAAAACTCCGGATCTCTCCAACTGAGGTGGGTGCCACCCATTTAGTCACCAAAGCAACCTTGGTGGGGTCTACTGCTATTCCTTCTACGGATATAACATGTTCGAGGAATCCAACTTCCTTCAACCAAAACTCACACTTGCTGAACTTGGCATATAATTGATGTTCCCTGAGCTTCTCGAGAACCAAACACAAATGCTCCTTATGCTCCTTTTCATTCTTCGTGTCTTCCAATATATCATCAATGAACACTACGACGAACTTATCCAAAAACTCCATAAACACTTTGTTCATCATGTTCATGAAATAGGCAGGCGCGTTAGTCAGACCAAATGACATAATGATATACTCATATAGCCCGTACCTTGTGGTAAAAGTTGTCTTAGGTATATCCTGCTCTTGAATATTCAGCTGGTGGTATCCTGATCGCAGATCGATCTTGGAAAATACTTTAGTTCCTTTCAACTGGTCAAACAAATCATTGATCATCGGCAGTGGGTACTTGTTCTTGATCGTCACCTTTGCCTGATCATCGGCAGTGGGTACAACCATCCTCAATGATCCATCCTTCTTCTCCACAAGAAGTACTGGGGCTCCCCAAGGTGACGAACTTGGTCGAATATACCCTCTCCTTAATCTGATTCTTAATTTCCTCCAAATCCTTTGCGGGCATCCGATGCAGTCTCTTTGATATTGGCCCGGTGCCTGGCAAAAGCTCAATCAAAAACACAATGTCTCTATCCGGTGGCATGCCTGGCAACTCTTTTGGAAATACGTCGGGGTAGTCCTTCACCATTGGTACTTCCTCATGTACAACTCCTGATAAGCAATTCACTTGAGTCCTCCTCGGCATATGCCGAGATACATACTTGATCCTTCTTCCTTCTGGGGTGGTGAGCATAATGGACTTACTGGCGCAATCGATGTTTCCTCCAAACATCGATAGCCAATCCATACCCAAAATCACATCCAACCCTTGTGACTCTAGAGTTATTAGATCTGAGGGGAAAACATGCCTACCTATGATCAGTGGCACCTGAAAACATCCTTGGCTTGCCATATGCTCCGCTCCTGGCGAGCTTACTAAGATAGGTGTCCTAAGAACTTTGGTGGGCAACTTATACTTATCCACAAATCCCCTTGATATGTATGAATGCGATGCATCAGTATCAAAAAGAACGATTGCAATAAAAGAATTAACAAAAAACTTTCCTATAACTGCATCTGGCTGCTCTTCAACCTCCTCCACGCTAACGTGGTTCACTTGTCCCCTGTTGAAATGGATGGGCCTCTTCACAGAGCTTCCATTGCCATTTGCATTCTTTGCTTTAGAACACTCCATGGCGTAATGTCCGTTCTTCCCGCACTTGAAACAAGTAATGTGACTAAGATCCTTCTTGGCGGGCGTTGCAGGGTTGGAACGGTTCTGGCCGTTGCTTCCTCCATTCCCATTCCCGTTCATCGGGCCACTATGGTTATGTGAAGTGCCTCCATTGGAATTATGGCCTCCATGGTTATGGTCAATGTGTCCTCCCAAGTTCGGGGTAAAACGAGGCCTCTCCTAAGGTCCTGAATTGTACTTCCCTTGTCCATACTTCCTCTTGTGGCTGTCTATCAGCTGGTGCTTCCCTTCAATCATGAGAGCTCTATCTACCAACTCCTGGTAGTTGTTGAAGGTTGCCACCATCAACTGCATGCTCAGCTCATCATTCAGTCCTTCCAGAAACTTCTCTTGCTTAGCAGCATCTGTAGCTACGTCATCAGGGGCATAATGTGCTAACTTACTGAACTCATCCACATACTGGCCCACTGTACGCCTCCTTGGCGCAACTTGCGAAACTCGCGCTTCTCCATGTTCATGGCTCCTGCTGAAACATGGGCAGTGCGAAAAGCCTGCTGAAACTGGTCCCATGTAACAGTGTCAATGGGGTAAGTGGCTGTGAAATTCTCCCACCATGATGCTGCAGGTCCATCAAGCTGATGTGCGGCCAAACGCACTCTCTCCGCATCTGTGCATCCTGCAGTGGTCAGCTCCCTTCCAATCTTGCGGAGCCAATCATGTGCAACAATTGGCTTGGTGCTACTAGAGAACACCAGCGGATTCAGCCTTAGAAAATGGGCTAAGTGATCAACAGGTGGTGGTGGTGGGTTGTTGTTGTTGTTGTTCCCTTGGTTCTGATTCTGAACTAGTAGCTACATCAAGGTATTTTGCTGCTGGATCAACTGAGTGAGCTCCGGTGGGAAAGCAAATCCACTGTCACGTCCCGGAGGCATCTAATGGGTTTAGAAAAGGTGAGAAAACAGAATAGAAAGAGGTATAAAGGGAAAAAACTACCCATATGCACATGAGACAAACACCATCATATCACTTCAATCAATTCACACAAGGGTTTACAATCGGTCTAACTACCGTTACAAAAGTGCTTGGACTATACTATATACATGGGGGAAATACTACTATTGATATGGTGGTCGACTAGAAGTTTTTAATCGGTAGAAGACTCCATGATATCTGCTCCAGCTTCATCGCCATAGTCATCATCGCTATCGTCGGGGTCTGAGTCGGTATCGTCGATGATGATGTAGTCCTCCAAACGAATGTCCTTGGAATCGTCCTCATCTCCTCCTGGCGCGGGGTCTCCCATGAATACTCCTAGCTTCCTCGTCAGTTTGTCATTCTTCTCCACTAGTATCGTCATTTCCTCCTCATATCCATCGCGTGTAGACTTGAGTTCTTCCTCCAGCTCCGAAATCCTGGTCATTGCCTTCTTTAGATCTATCATGCCTGCGCACATCTGGTTCTCTTGGCGACGAATGTGCTGGTTTATCTCCTGGATGAAATCTACAATGGACATGTCCCTCCTGGTGCTGATCATCTCCCATTGCTCATCTCGGCGCCCACATATCTGGTAAATAGTATCCTTTAGATCCTTGTGGTAAACTTCACCAATGCGTCCCATGGCGATGTGGGCTGCCATGCTCTTTCCTAGACTCCAGGTTGGTGCATCAAAGGAAAACTCTATGGGCTCGGTAACTGACATGAATGTCCTTCTTGGAACTTGAACTCGAATCATCCAATGCTCCTCTTCTGGTAAAGTGGCGATGTAGGTCCCGGTGACGCTTGGTATTCTGATGTTCAGGTACCTAGTAACTTCCTTCAAGTGTCATCCAAAAGGGGTGTCTTCATCCAGTTGTGTGAACTTGTTCCTTGAGTCCGCCATCCTATAGAGTGGAAAAGGGAGAGGAGTGAGAAGTGAGTAGAGAAGACTGACCTATGGTTTTAGCTTAGTGGTCATGTCCTACAGTCAGCATGTGCTCTGATACCATCTTGTAGCGACCAGACCTCAAACGGTCAAGTCTCTATGCATCAGTGCTATCCCTGGATCAGTAATGCTGACACACACAGTACTCGAGGAATTATAACAGAGTTTCAATCACACACTTATTACATCAAATGCCTCAAAAGAGAACTTATTACAAATAATATGGCTTAAGGCCATCTAAATAATATAACAGCGGAAGGCTTGGAAGATAAAGTGAGTCCATCAAATCCAACGGCATAGCTGAGTGAACGACAACGACCTATGGCACCTTACGCGTCGTCTGAAAAGTCTGCAACATGATATGTTGCAGCCCAAAACGGGTCAGCACATGGAATATGCTGGCAATGTAACACATAGAGTAATAAACAGAATAAATGCTATCACTACACGCATATATGGCTGGTGTAAAGCTCTATGGTTACACTTTTTTGCATAAGCCAATTTTTCCCTACATTAAAGGAATAAATTTTATTTAACTATCATGGTGGTTGTTAAACATTGAGAAGGTTCCTCCAACTCAATCCCAATTAAACAATATCAATTAACCCAACAAATTAATTTAGAGTGATGAGATCAACATGATAGTCCAAGAACCAGATACTCAAGATGTCCATAACCGGGGACACGGCTAACCATGATTAGTTTGTACACTCTGCAGAGGTTTGTGCACTTTTCCCCACAACACTCGATCTCCTCCGTTGGATTTCTCGCACTACAAGGTGTTTGAGAAACGGATGACCGAGAGACATTCTTTCAGAAACATTAACTCTTTACTCTAGATGGGCAGTTACACATACTTTCCCCTACATCTGCTAGCCCACCACTGAAAGAGGTCATGCAACCTACTCGACTATGCTAGAGCCCATAATAGCTTTTGGCTGCACACGGAAGTTTCCAGCATGAATAATCTTATGATCCCTTTGAGCCTGGGTGGCGAACCATAGGATGATCACATGGGTACTCCGGGATATCCTAGGACAACACTAGATTCTCCAGGTGCCCTGACAACCACTGGGTACTCCAGGGTGCCTCAACCAATCCACCCAGATGTGTATTTAAGTAGCCACCTTAAGTTAACCATTAATTAACAATACTCACATCTGTCATGGATACACTCACTCAATCCACGTCTACGAGCATAGCATAGCAATCCTGAGCATAACGTAGAAGTAACTCCCAAAGGTTTGATAATAAACGGGCAATAGGTTCTACCTCATCATCTACTTCCCAAACCCACATGTTATTCAGCTCCTAACCATGCAATGTTTGAGGATTGTAACTAATGCATAAAAACTGGGTAATAAAGGGATATGATCAAAGTGTTACTTGCCTTTCTGATGATCTGCAAAACCTAGAAACTCGTAGTAGCACGCTTCGCACTCCGGGAATTCTATAGCAAACAAACAATAACAACATAAGCACTCAACTAGAAGCACAGGTAAAACTCCAATAAGAAGATCTAACCAGAAAGATCTAGTGAAGAACTCCGGTTTGCAAAAAGAATCAAATCAAACGGAACAACGAAACTCAAAGTACGAAAGAAACAAGAATCATTTACTAATCTGGAGTAAAGTCAAATTTTACAGTACCAAAATCATGTTCACGTTGGTTAAACATAAAGAGGGCTTCGAGACGATGATCTAGGCGCTTGTTTCATCTGATTCGGATGAACGAGCGAAAAGGTAAACTAGATCGAAGATCAGGGCAGAAATTGCGATCGAAAATAATCGCGAAAAAACCCTAGAAAAATAAAACGAGACGAACGGGCTAACGAACAAACGTTCGCTGTCTGCGACTAACTGACGAACAACGTTCGTTAAATCGAACATACGGACGAACGTCCGCTAACTAAATAAACCGGAAAAAAACCGAACCAGTCTATTCTAAAAAATAGATCTAGGTTTCTAAAAAACCAAACGAGTTTTTTGAAAAAAACTGAAATGGCCGTGGCCGCAGCGGGCTCTACCTCCCGCGAGGCTCCGGCGAGGTGAGGCGGCGTTATGGGGGCTCCGGGCGGTGGCAAGGGGCGGCGGTGGCGACGAGCGGCGGCGGCTGCAGGTGCGGGGCGGGGCGGTGGCTGGCAAGGCATGAGGCGGCGGGGCGGGCGACTTATAAAGGGGGGCCAGGGGGCTCCGACTTGGGCAAGAGGGCGGCCGGCAGCGTGGGACTCCAGCGAGTCCGAGCCGGACACGGGAGGGAGGCGGCGGCACTGACTTGGGCCGTCTTGCTCGGCTGGGCTTCGGCCCAGTCGTGGGGCGGGAAACTTTTTTTAAAATAATTCCGCCGAAACAAAAAAATCCTAATAAATATAAAAAAAACCTAAAAATGCCAAAACAAATTTTCACCGTCTAAAGAATTTTAGAACAAAGTGAACATTTTTCTAGCCTAAGAATGCAATTTTGGAAACATGCAATTTTTTTCTAATTCAAATAAAATAGCAATAAAATCCAAATAAAATACTTATTTGATTTTAAAAATTTTCCTCCAATATTTATTTTATTTTGGAGAAGTCATTTTGTCCCCTCTATTTTATTTGATATTGGAAATATTTGGAGATAAAATGATTAAAACAAAATTGATCCTCTTTTCAATATTTGAGAAAATTCAAATATGAAAATAAACGAAATCCCCAACTCTCTCTGTGGGTCCTTGAGTTGCTTAGAATTTCTACGATCAACCAAAATGCAATAAAATATGATATGCAATGATGACCTATATATAAAATTCCAAATTGAAAATTTGGGATGTTACGTACGTTGGAGACGTAACAAGCATCCCCAAGCTTAATTCCTGCTCGTCCTCGAGTAGGTAAATGATAAAAACAAATTTTTTGATGTGGAATGCTACCTAACATATTTATCAATGCAATCTTCTTTATTGTGGCAGGAATATTCAGATTCAAAACAAAAGTTTAATATTGACATAAAAACAATAATACTTCATGCATACTAATAAAGAAATCATGTCCTCTCAAAATAACATGGCCAAAGAAAGTTATCCCTACAAAATCATAGTCTGGCTATGCTCCATCTTCATTACACAAAGTATTTCATCATGCACAACCTCGATGACAAGCTAAACAATTGTTCATACTTCTAGTGTTCTGAAACTTTTTCAACTTTCACACAATACATGAGTGTGAGCCATGGATATAGCACTATAGGTGGAATAGAATATGGTGGTTGTGGAGAAGACAAAAAGAAGGAGAAAGTCTCACATCTAGGAAAATTCATGGGCTATGGAGATGCCCATCAATCGATACCGATGCAAGTGAGTAGGGATTGCCATACAATGGATGCACTAGGGCTATAAGTGTACGGAAGCTCAAAAACAAACTAAGTGGGTGTGCATCCAACTTGCTTGCTCACGAAGACCTACGGAAATTTGAGGAAGCCCATCATTGGAATATACAAGCCAGGTTCTATAATGAAAAATTCGCACTAGCATATGAAAGTGATAAAATAGGAGACTCTCTACTATGAAGAGCATGGTGCTACTTTGAAGCACAAGTGTGGAAAAAGGATAGTAACATTGTCCCTTCTCCCTTTTTCTCTCATTTCCCATTTTCCCCCTTATTTATTTCTTTGGGCTTCTTTGGCCTATTTTATATTCTTTAAAGTTCGGAGACTCATTCCAACTTGTGAGGGAATCATAGCCTCCATCACCCTTTCCTCACATGGGACAATGCTCTAATAATGATGATCATCACACTTTGATTTACTTAGAACTCAAGAATTACAACTCGATGCTAGAATAAAGATATGACTCTATATGAATGCCTCATGCATATGAGAATAATATGACAATGATGGTGTGTGTCATAATAAACCAGAACAGTGGAAGTTGCATGGCAATATATCTCGGAATGGTTATGGAAATGCCATAATAGGTAGGTATGGTGGTTGTTTTGAGGAAGGGTATATGGTGGCTTTAATTCACTAGCGAAAGTTGTGTGGTACTAGAGAGGCTAGAAATGGTGGAAGGGTGAGAGTGTGTATAATCCATGGACCTCAACATTTGTCTTAAAGAACTCACATACTTATTGTAAAAGTTTATTAGCCATCGAAACAAAGTACTACACGCATGCCACTCATAAGGACCATCGCTCGTCCCCGACTGCCACTCATAAGGAAGACAATCAAAAAATAAATCATGCTCTGACTTCATCACATAACGGTTCACCATACGTGCATGCTACGGGAATCACAAACTTTAACTCTAACATCCCAAAATTCTAAATTTTGGAATGTTACATTAATTAAATATTTAAAAATTGTTTGTTTGATTGTTGTGTGATCGATTATGTGAAATTGACTCGAATTTGAAATTTTTTGAAAGTTGAATGAGAGGGAATGAAATGACTTTCCCCAAACGTTCATCCTTGCATTTTGATCACAATGAATTCAAATTAATTTCATCACAAAAACCCTAGAGTGAAGACTACATGACCTCTTCCATTTGAAATGATAAGGGATTTGAAAAGATTTGAATTCATTTAAAACTATTTCAAATTCAGAAACTTTATGCAACTCAATGATTTTCATGAGAGAAGATAAAATGACTTCTTCAAATTATATGAAATATGAGTTGGAAGTTTAAAAGAATCAAATTGAAAGTCCCTTGAAGTTATTTTGAAACGCACTTTCATATTGAAGTTATTTGAATTTTCAAATTTCAAATTCTCTGAAAGTTATTCAAAATGACAGAAGTAATATGACACTTAAAATATTCAGAGGCAACTAAAATATTTTGGCCAAGGGAAAACAGGAAAGATTTGAAATTGGTTTGAAATTCAAATTCAAATCCAATTGGGAGTACTTGGTTTTTATTCGAATTATTTTTCTCCAAATATAAATATATGAAAAAATAAGGTAAAATGATTCCCTACAATAGAAAAGTGGAGAAAAATAAATTAGATATCATTTTGGTATTTGAAAATGATTTTTATTGGGTTTTATTGCAATAGTAGCATTATTTGTCTCTTTTGAATTTTTGTGTACTTTATTTGACCTTGAGAAAATGTTCACATTATAGGAAATCATTTTATGTATTTTTTGATATATAATATTCCTATATATAATTTTTTATTGTTTGTTCTGTTTATTTTACTTTGTGTCTATCTTTTTAATAAAAAAAAGGGGCCAGGCCAGCCGGCCCAGGAGCTAGTCGGCCCGCCCACCAGCCAGCCAAACATCGTGCTCTGCTAGCGCCACGCCCGAACTCCCTTCCGCTCAGTCGCCCGCAGCCTAGCCCGCCTCCCGTGCCCACTGACGGATGGGTCCCCCACCCGTCTTCCTCCTCTTAAAGCCACGGACATCATCGCCACCACCGTCGAATCTCGGATCTCTCGGGATCGAGGATCCCCTCGCCCGACCCCTCCTCCAAGGCGCCCCATTATAAAACCTCTCCCCCTCCACCCGTTCCCCCTTGTCGAGACCCACCGCTGCCCCCTCAGTTGCTCGCCAGAACCGAGCTCCACCGCTGCACCATTGATGCCCTAGAGCCCGCCCCCGACCTCCTCGAGCCCCTCCACCACCATAAACGAGCTCACCATCCTCTTCTGCACCTCCCCGTAATCTCGCCCGAGCCTAACACCCACCGGAGCAATGTCAATGGCGACCACCGAGCGCCATATCCGCTTTGAGCTCGCCACCGATCGACTTCAACTGTCTCCGCCGCCGCCATGACTACCAACAGACTCACAAACGTCCGCTACACCTCCTCGTCTGCTTTGTCGACGCCGACGACCATCGGAGGAGCCGCCACCATCGCCACCCGACGCCGTCTTCGTCCACTCCGGTGCCGATCGCCGCCGCTATAAGCCATCTCCGTTCCCATCCGTCCGATCGTAGATCTAGGGATTAAATTAGTGTAACATCCCAATTTTCAATTTGGATGTTATACATAGATCAATGATATGCATATCATATTTAATTTCATCTTGGTTGTGATCCATGAAATCTTAAGCAACCCAAGGACCCAAGGAGAGAGTTGGAGGTTTCATAAAATTTTCATTTTTGAATTTATTTCAAATTTGAAATGTGGATGAATTTGATTTCCAATAATTTATTTTCAATTATTTCAATCAATAAAATAAATGAGAGAGGATAAAATGACTTCCTCAAAACAAAGGAGAAATATTGGAAAAGAAATTTTGACGTCAAATTATTATTTTTATTTGAATTTTATTTGCAATTTTATTTGAATCAGAGAAAAACATGCATTTTTTAAAAGTTGCATTTAGCCCATAAAAATGTTCATCTTGTCTCAAATATTAGGTAGGGATGGTGAAAATTGTTTCTGGAATTTTTAGAATTTTATTTCTATTTATTAGGATTTTCTTCGCGGAAATCGCTTTAAAAAAAGTTCCTGGGCGGGCCCAGCTCGCGCTGCCGCCTTCCTCCCGCTCGGCAGAGTCCCGACCGTCGCTGCCAGGGGAGTCCGGCTCGGACTCCCGATCCGGCGCCCCCTCACCCAAGTCACCGCCCCGACCCCCCTCCCCCTTATATACTCCCTCACCCCGCCACCGCCACACAAGCCGCTGTGGCCGCCCGCTTGCGCCGCCGCACCCGCACCCCGCCGCGCTGCTGCTGCGCCACCGTCGTCGCTCACCGCCACTCACTGCTGCTGCCGCAGGAGCTGCCGCCGCCGCTCGTGCTAGTCGCCACCGCCGTTGCCTTACCCCGCCGGAGTCGTCGCCTCGTCATTGACCGATTCGACCGAACCGGTACAAAACCGCCCCGATTCGCTGGTCTTTTTTGTTTTTTTCGCTCACTTTAGATCGGTTCGTTTTTATTCGTTAGTTAATTAACAAATGTTCACCTGTTAGTTTCTTAAAACGAACGAATTTGTTTGTTAGGTTCTGTTAGCGAACGTTCATTCTGTAGATTTTTTTTAGTTAAATTTTCGGCCAGGGACCTATCCACGAATAATTTTATCACGATTTAGCCTCTGATCTTAAAACTAGCGTAACTTTTTGCTTGTTTATCCAAATTAGATTAAACGAATGCCTAAATCTTAGTAACGATCCCCTCTTTCCAGTAAACCAACTTGAACATGATTTTGACAATTTAAACATTAAGTTTAGTTCAGATTAGTATTCTATCTTGTTTTGTTTGTATCTTGAGTTTCGTAACTCTGTTTGAGTTGATTTTTTTTCAAATCGTAGCAAATCACATGTACCTACTATTAAGATCTAATCCGCATGAAAATAATGTTGTTAGGTTTTGTTTTCTGTTTAGTTTAGTCATTTGCTTGTTTCAAGTTTTATTTGGATCTTTTCTCGATTTCTCTTTGTTTTGTTTGATTGATCGCTTATGTATGCTACTGTTTGTCTATGCTAGATTATCCGTAGTGCGAAGCTTGTTACTACGAATCCCTAGAGTTTGCAGATCGTCAGCAAGGCAAGTTACACTTTGATCATACTCTTCTATACCCAGTTTTACTATGCATTAGTATTGCTCCTCAAATATTTGCATGAGTAGGATTGGGAACTTGTGGTTTGGTTGTAGTAATTGAGGTAGGAACCTAATACCTTTGATCACCCCGTGAATATATGTTATGCTCTATTATTGCTTAGCCATGCTCGTAGACGGGGATTGGATCGCGATACACATGGAAGTTGTGAGAGTTATTATTCTTGGATAACATTAAGGTGGCAACTTTGATACACATCTGGGTGGATTGGTTGGGGCACCTGGAGAATCCAGTGTTTGTCCGTTTGGGAAGTCCCGGTGTACCCGTGTGATTTTTCCTTGGTTCGCCACCCAGGCTCAAAGGGATCATATGATATTTCATGCCTAGAAACTTCTGTGTGCAGCCACAAGCCATTATGGGCTCTGGCATAGTTGAGTAAGTTGTATGAGCTCTCGAAGAGGTGGACTAGCAGATGTAGGGGAAAGTAGGTGTACCGGCATACCCGGAGTAGAGAGTTAATGCTTCAGAAAGACTATGTCTCGATCTTCCGATCATGGATGCGGTCGAGTCTTGTGGGGAAAAGTGCGCAACCTCTGTAGAGTGTATAAACTAATCATGGTTAGTCGTGTCCCCGGTTATGGACATCTTGAGTATCTGGAATTGGATATTATGGTTGATCTCATCACTCTTTAAATTAACTAAATTGGGCTTAATGATGATACTTGTTTAATTGGGATTTGAGTTGGAGGAACCTTCTCAAATATTGGTACAACTTGGGAGTAGTAAATAAATTTATTCCTTTGTTGTAGGGAAAAACTAGCTTTATGCAAAATCTTAAAATTAGAGCCTCCACCAGCCACATATTGCATGTAGATGTAGTTCTTGCATTCATTGCTTTACAGTGTAACTCTGCCAGCATATTCAGTGTGCTGACATACACGGATGCAACGTCTCATGTTGTAGACTTCTCAGACGATGAATAAGGTACGATAGGTCGTTGTTATGCACTCAGCTATGTCGTTGGAGTTGATGGACTCATTTACCTTCGAAGCTTCCACAGTTATTTAGTTTAGATGGCCTTCAGCCATATTATTTGTGTAATCATACTCATTATGAGGATCTCTATGTAATAAGACTGTGATTGAAACTCCGTTATAATTCCTCGAGTATTGTGTGTGTCAGCATTACCGATCCAGGGATGACACTTAAGCACAGAGACTTCGGTCCATTGGGATCATGGTCGCTACAAGATGGTTTCAGAGCACACACTAACTGTAGGACGCGACCACTAGGAAAAGCCACGCGATCACTCTTCTTTGCTCATTTCTAATTCTCCTCTATTTCTACTCTATAGATGGCGGACCCCAGGAACAAGTTCACTCAGGCGGATGATGACACCCCTATCGGACGACACTTGAAGGAAGTCACTAAGTACCCGAACATCGGACTACCAAGCTTCACTGGGACTTTCTCTGCAACTTGACCGGAAGAGGAGCGCTGGAAGATCAAAGTTTTTGTGCCTGGGAGGACGTTTGCGCCAACAATGGAGCCTATCAAATTCTACCTAGATGCACCAAGTTGGAACTTAGGAAAGAGCATGGAATCCCACATCACCTTTGGACGCATATGTGAAGTGTATCACAAGGAGCTTGAAGACACCATTTATAAAATATGTGGATCCCAAGACGAGGAATGGGAGATGATTCGTACCAGGAAGGATGGATCAATCACAACATACATTCAGGAGATGGGTGACCACATTCGCCGATACGAGAATCAGATGTGCTCCATCATGAAGAAGACCAAGAAGCCGATGAAGAAGAATGTCGAGCTAGAAGAGGAACTCAAGTCAACACACGATGGATATGAATAAGAAATTGATGTACTACTAGAGAAGCATGAAGACTTGAAGAGGAAGCTAGGACTACCCGTGGAGAACAATAAGCGAGAACCTGAAGTGGAGATCCGTTTGGAGGACTACATCATCTTGGAAGACACCGACACGGACAGTGATGCTAATGATGACAGTGATGACGACTACGTAGATGAAGTTGGAGCAGATATCATGGAGATCAAAATTTCTAGACGACCACCATGTTACTAGTAGTATTCTTCCAAGTGGTTAGTTTCGATCGATTTGTAATTGTAGTTAGATCGTTTGTGTGAACCTTGTTTGATTGTTGAATGAAGTGAATTCATTGTATTTGCCTCATGTGCATATGGGTAGTGAAATCTCCCTTAGACCTTATTCTATTTTGTTTTCCCACCCCTTCTAACCCATCAGATGCCTTCGAGACGTGACACCTAATTCGTGTTCCCACCAGAGCTCACCCAGTTGATCCAGCAGCAGAATGCCTTGATGCAGATGCTAGTTTAGAATCAGAATCAGAACCAAGGCAACAACAACAACAACCCACCGCCACCACCCCCTGTTGACAACCTAGCATGTTTTCTGAGATTGAATCCATTGGTGTTCTCTGGCAGCACCGAGCCAATTGTTGCAGATGATTGGCTCCGCAAGATTGGAAGAGAGCTGACTACTGCAGGATGCACAGATGCGGAGAGAGTGCTTTTTGCCGCACATTAGCTTGATGGACCCTCAGCATCTTGGTGGGAGAACTTCACCACCACCTACCCCATTGATACAATTACGTGGGAGAACCTTCAAAAAAACAATTACGTGGGATCAGTTTCTGCAGGCTTTCCGCACCGCACATGTTTCAGCAGGAGCTATGAGCATGAAGAAGCGCGAGTTTCGCAACTTGCACCAAGGAAGTCGTACAGTGGGACAGTATGTGGATGAGTTCAGCAAGTTAGCCCGTTATGCCCCAGATGACGTGGCCACAGATGCCGCAAAGCAGGAGAAGTTTCTTGA
Organism: Triticum dicoccoides; assembly: GCF_002162155.2. Taxonomy (NCBI): domain Eukaryota; kingdom Viridiplantae; phylum Streptophyta; class Magnoliopsida; order Poales; family Poaceae; genus Triticum; species Triticum dicoccoides. Next base: position 275,258,793 of record NC_041383.1, read on the forward strand.
GGGACTTAATAATGAGCTAAGCATGTAGTTGATGGTGGAAACTTTCAACAACTACCAGGAGTTGGTAGACAGGGCTCTCATGATAGAAGGCAAGCAACAACAGATTGATAACCGCAAGAGGAAGTATGGACAAGGGAGGTACACTTTTAGAGCTCAGCAGAAGCCCCGCTATTCCCCGTACTCGGGAGGACATATTCATAACCATGGAGGCCATAACCATGGAGGACATATGCACAATGGAGGAAGTTCACACAACCACAGTGGCCCCAAGAATGGCAATGGGAATGGAGGAAGCAACAGTCAGAACCGTTCCAACCCCGCGACACTAGCCAAGAGGGATCTGAGTCACATTACTTGTTTCAAGTGCGGGAAGACCGGACATTCCGCCATTGAATGCCCTGAAGCAAAGAATGGAAATGATAATGGAAATTCTGCAAAGAAGCCCAACCCCTTCACCAAAGGTCAGGTGAACCACGTCAGTGTGGAGGAGATTGAGGAGCAACCTGATGCAATTGTCGGTAAGTTTTTGATTAATGCATTTATAGCACTTGTTCTTTTCGATACTGGTGCATCTCATTCATTCATATCAAGGCTATTTGTGGATAAGTATAAGTTGCCAACAATAGCCCTTAAGTCACCTATGTTAGTAAGTTCCCTAGGAGTGGAGTATATGGCTAGTAGGGGATGCTATCAGTTGCCAGTAACCATAGGTAGACATGTTTTCCCCACCGGCCTGATTGTCCTGGAGTCACAAGGATTGGATGTGATACTAGGCATGGATTGGCTATCCAAGTATGAGGGAAACATTGATTGCACTAGTAATTCAATTCTTATCACCACCCCGGAAGGAAAGAGGATCAAGTATGTGTCTAGGCATGCACCAAGGAGGACTCAGGTGAATTCCTTATCAGGAGTTGTTCAGGAGGAAGTACCAGTGGTGAAGGATTATCCCGATGTATTTCTGGAAGTGTTACCAGGCATGCCACCGGATCAAGATATTGAGTTTTTGATTGAGTTATTGCCAGGCACCGAACCGATATCCAAGAGACCGTATCAGATGCCCGCAAATGATCTGGAGGAAATTAAGAAGCAAATTAAGGAGTTACTGGAGAAAGGTTATATTTGACCAAGTTCATCACCTTGGGGAGCCCTAGTGCTTCTAGTTTAGAAGAAGGATGGATCTTTGAGGATGGTAGTTGATTATCGTGCACTGAATGAGGTGACAATCAAGAACAAATACCCTCTATCGATGATCAATGATTTGTTTGACCAGCTGCAAGGAGCTAAGGTTTTCTCCAAGATCGATCTTCGATCAGGTTATCACCAGTTGAAGATCCGAGAGCAGGATATACCTAAGACATCTTTTACCATGAGGTATGGGCTATACGAGTATACAGTTATGTCATTTGGTTTGACTAACGCCCCCGCCTATTTCATGAGTATGATGAACAAAGTGTTTATGGAGTTTTTGGATAAGTTCTTTGTGGTTTCATTGATGACATATTGGTCTACTCGAAGAATGAAGAAGGGCATAAGGAACATTTGCGTTTGGTTCTTGAGAGGCTCAGGGAACATCAGTTGTATGCCAAGTTCAGCAAGTGTGAGTTTTGGTTGAAGGAAGTTGGGTTTCTCGGACATGCTATATCCGGAGAAGGAATAGCAGTAGACCCTACCAAGTTGCTTCTGTCACTAAATGGTTGGCATCCACCTTAGTTGGAGAGATCAGAAGTTTCTAGGACTCGCGGGTTATTACCATATGTTCATTGAATTTTTTTCCAAGATTGCGAAGCCCATGATGGAGTTATTGAAGAAGGACACCAAGTTCAAATGGACTGAGGATTGTGAGGCCAGTTTTCAGGAGTTGAAGAAACGTTTGGTTACAGCCATTGTTGAGGAAATCGTTAACTGGTAGCTGCTCGGTTGGCTGGTGAGTAGGAGATTAATCGGCTCATTATCAAGTTAATTGGCCATTTAATCAATTAATCGGACGATTTATCGGTTTATAGGCTACTCGATGACCCTACGAGTAGGGATTAATCGGCAAGTTAACTGGTTAATCGGATGAATTCTTGAACAGGGGTTACAGCCCCAGTGTTGATTCTCCTAGACATATGCAAGGATTTCCATGTGTATTGTGATGCTTCACGTCAAGGACTTGGAGGTGTGCTTATGTAGGATGGAAGAGTTATTTCATATGCCTCGTGATAGCTTCGACCTCATGAGTTAAATTATGCTACGCTTGATTTGGAGTTAGCAGCCGTAGTGCATGTGCTCAAGACATGGAGACATTTTCTCATCGGTAACCGTTGTGATGTTTATACGGATCATAAGAGTTTGAAGTACATCTTCACGTAGAAAGAGTTGAACCTCAGGCAAAGGAGATGGTTGGAGCTCATAAAGGATTATGACATGAGATTGCATTATCATCCAGGAAAGGCCAATGTCGTAGCAGATGCATTGAGCCGCAAGAGTTATGTTAACATGCTCATAATCGAAGGATTACCTAAGGAGCTAGCAGACGACCTTCGAGAGCTATGCTTGGAGATAGTTCCGAGAGGTTATGTTGCAGCATTGGAAATTCAGTCCACTTTGTTTGGTAAGATCAGAGTAGCCCAGAAGCGGACAAGGAGATTGCCGAGATAAAGGAAAGGATGAGTAAAGGAAAGGCTAAAGGATTTCGTGAGGATGAGCACGACACTTTATGGTTTGAGGATCGTATATATGTGCCTAATGACCCTGAGATCATGAAGTTGATTCTTCAGGAGGCTCACGATTCACCTAACTCAATTCACCCAAGCAACACCAAGATGTATCTGGATTTGAAGGAAAGTTTCTGGTGGACAGGAATGAAGAAGGATATTGTAGAGTATGTAGCGGTATGCGGTGTATGCCAGAGAGTTAAGGTAGAGCATCAGAAACCAACAGGGTTAGTACAGCCTTTGCCGATACCCGAATGGAAGTGGAGTAAACTTGGCATGGATTTTATCACTGGATTACACAGGACCCGTTTAGGGTATAACTCTATCTGGGTGGTAGTTGATCGCTTGACGAAAGTAGCCCATTTCATCCCTCTGAAGACAACTTATACGAGTGCTAAGTTGGCGAAGATGTACATGACCAGGATCATATATCTGCATGGACTTCCGAGGACCATCATGTCAGATAGAGAAACGCAGTTTACTTCAAAGTTTTGGAATCAGTTGCATGAAACTCTGGGTACCAGGATAGAGTTCAGTACAACCTTTCAACCACAGACAGATGGACAGACCGAGAGAGTCAATCAGATTCTGGAGGACATGTTGAGAGCTTGTGCGCTAGATTATGGATCTAGTTGGGCTGACAATTTCCCCTATGCAGAGTTCTCCTATAACAACAGTTATCAAGCCAGTTTGAAGATGGCCCCTTTCGAAGCCTTGTATGGAAGGAGGTGCAGGACACCACTCTCATGGGATGAAGTGGAGAGCGCCATTTGTTCAGACCAGACTTAATCAGAGATTCTGGGAGAAGGTTAAGTTGATTCGGGATAGACTCAAGGTAGCCCAGTCCAGGCAGAAGAGTTATGCGGATACTAAACGCAAGGAAGTAGCTTATGAAGTTGGAGACAGAGCGTATCTTCGTGTGTCCCCACTTCGAGGAGTTAAACGTTTTGGAGTCAAGAGAAATCTAGCACCATGTTTTGTGGGACCATACAGAGTTTTGGAGCGCATGGGAGAAGTTGCCTACAAGTTGGAATTGCCCGAAGGATTGTCAGGAGTTCATGATGTGTTTCACGTTTCCCAGTTGAAGAAGTGTCACGCTGATACGTCCATTTTGCATCATGCTTTTATATCAATATTTATTGCATTATGGGCTGTTATTACACGTTATGTCACAATACTTATGTCTATTCTCTCTTATTTTACAAGGTTTATCATGAAGAGGAAGAATGCCGACAGCTGGGATTTTGGCTGGAAAAGGAGCTAATATTGGAAACCTATTCTGCACAGCTCCAAAAGTCCTGAAACTCCACGGAAGTCATTTTTGGAATTAATAAGAATTATTGAGCCAAGAAAATACTAGAAGGGGCCCACACCCTGGCCAGCAGGGTGGGGGGCGCCCCCCCCCCCTACTGGGCGCGCCCCCTGTCTCCTGGGCCCCCTGGTGGCCCTCCGGTGCCCATCTTCTGCTATATGAAGGCTTTTACCCTGGAAAAATCATAAGCAAGCTTACGGGATGAAACTCCGACGCCACGAGGCGGAACCTTGGCGGAACCAATCTAGGGCTCCGGCGGAGCTGTTCTGCCGGGGAAACTTCCCTCCGGGAGGGGGAAATCATCACCAACGATCCTCTCATCGGGAGGGGGTCAATCTCCATCAACATCTTCACCAGCATCATATCCTCTCAAAACCCTAGTTCATCTCTTGTATCCAATCTTGTATCAAAACCACAAATTGGTACCTGTGGGTTGCTAGTAGTATTGTTTACTCCTTGTAGTTGATGCTAATTGGTTTACTTGGTGGAAGATCATATGTTCAGATCCTTAATGCATATTAATACTCCTCTGATCATGAACATGAATATGCTTTGTGAGTAGTTATGTTTGTTCCTGAGGACATGGGTGAGGTCTTGCTATTAGTAGTCATGTGAATTTGATATTCGTTCGATATTTTGATGAGATGTATGTTATCTCTCCTCTAGTGGTGTTATGTGAACGTCGACTACATGACACTTCACCATTATTTGGGCCTAGAGGAAGGCACTGGGAAGTAATAAGTAGATGATGGTTTGCTAGAGTGACAGAACCTTAAACCCTAGTTTATGCGTTGCTTCGTAAGGGGCTGATTTGGATCCAGTAGTTTCATACTATGGTTAGGTTTACCTTAATACTTCTTTTGTAGTTGCGGATGCTTGCAATAGTGGTTAATCATAAGTGGGATGCTTTTCCAAGAAAGGGCAGTACCCAAGCACCGGTCCACCCACATATCAAATTATCAAAGTACCGAATGCGAATCATATGAGTGTGATGAAAACTAGCTTGACGATAATTCCCATGTGTCCTCGGGTGCGCTTTTATCATTATAAGAAATTGTCCAGGCTTGTCCTTTGCTACAAAAAGGATTGGGCCACCTTGCTGCACTTTATTTACTTTCATTGCTTGTTACCCGTTACAAATTATCTTATCACAAAACTATTTGTTATCTACAATTTCAGTGCTTGCAGAGAATACCTTACTGAAAACCGCTTGTCATTTCCTTCTGCTCCTCGTTGGGTTCGACACTCTTACTTATCGAAAGGACTACGATAGATCCCTTACACTTGTGGGTCATCCAGACTCTTTTCTGGCGCCATTGCCGGGGAGTGAAGCGCCTTTGGTGAGTGGAACGTGGTAAGGAAACATTTATATAGTGTGCTGCAATTTACTGTCACTTGTTACTATGGAAACTAATCCTTTGAGGGGCTTGTTTGGGGCATCTTCGCCCCGACCAGTAGAGCAAAGAGTTTCTCCTCAACCTACTGAACCTACTGAAAATGTTTACTTTGAGATTCCTTCAGGTATGGTAGAGAAACTGCTAGCTAATCCCTTTGTAGGAGATGGAACATTGCATCCCGATTTACACCTTATCTTTGTGGATGAAGTTTGTGGATTATTTAAGCTTGAAGGTATTCCCGATGATGTTGTTAAGAGGAAGGTCTTCCCTTTATCTTTGAAGGGAGATGCATTGACATGGTATAGGCTATGTGATGATATGGGATCTTGGAACTATAAACGATTGAAGTTGGAATTCCACCAGAAGTTCTATCCTATGCATCTTGTTCATCGTGATCGTAATTACATATATAATTTCTAGCCTCGCGAAGGATAAAGCATCGCTCAAGCTTGGGGAGGCTTAAGTCAATGTTATATTCATGCCCCAATCATGAGCTCTCAAGAGAAATAATTATTCAAAAAATTTATGCTCGGCTTTCTCTCAATGATTGCACCATGCTTGATACTTCCTGTGTTGGTTCTTATATGCTGAAGACTACTGAATTTAAGTGGGATTTATTGGAAAGAATTAAATGCAAATCTGAAGATTGGGGTTCCGATGATGGTAAGGAGTCAGGTATAACACCTAAGTTTGACTGTGTTAAATCTTTTATGGATACTGATGCTTTTCGTGGATTTAGCGCTTAATATGGACTTGACTCTGAGATAGTAGCTTCTTTCTGTGAATCTTTTGCTACTCACATTGATCTCCCTAAGGAGAAGTGGTTTAAATGTAATCCTCCCACTGAAGTAAAAGTAGTTGCACCTATTACAGTTGAAGAAAAGACTATCACTTATAATGATCCTATTGGTCCTACTACTTATGTTGAGAAACCACCTTTTCCTATTAGGATAAAGGACCATGCTAAAGTTCAACTGTGATCCGTAAGAGTAATACTAGAACATATACACCCCCTGAGCAAATTAAAGTTGAACCTAGTATTTCTATGGTTAAAGATCTCTTGGATGATAATATAGATGGGCATTTTATTTACTTCTGTGGTGAAACTACTAATATTGTTAAACCAGATGCTAAGATACATAGACCTGTTGTAGGCATGCCTATTATCTCTGTTAAAATAGGAGATCATTGTTATCATGGCTTATGTGACATGGGTGTCAGTGCTAGTGCAATACCTATTTCCTTATATAATGAAATTATGCATGATATTGCACCCGCTGAGTTAGAAGGTATTGATGTTACAATTAAGCTTGCCAATAGAGATACTGTTGCACCAGTCGGGATTGTTAGAGATGTCGAAGTCTTGTGTGGGAAAGTTAAATATCCTGCTGATTTTCTTGTTCTTGGTTCCCCACAAGATGACTTTTGTCCGATTATATTTGGTAGACCCTTCTTGAATACTGTTAATGATAGGATTGATTGTGAAAAGGATATTGTTACAATTGGCTTAGGGGATATGTCTCATGAGTTTAATTTTGCTAAATTTCATAGACAACCCCGTGATAGAGAATTGCCTAGTAAGGATGAAATTATTGGTCTTGCTTCTATTGTCGTGCCTCCTACTGATCCGTTAGAACAATATTTGCTAGACCATGAAAATGATATGTTTATGAATGAGAGAAGGGAAATAGATGAAGTATTCCTTCAACAGGCTCCTATTCTGAAACACAACTTACCTATTGAAAACCTAGGGGATCCTCCTCCACCCAAGGGTGATCCCGTGTTTGAGCTCAAACCTTTACCTAATAATCTTAAATATGCTTATCTTGATGAAAAGAAGATATATTCTGTTATTATTTGTGCTAACCTTTCAGTGCAAGAAGAGGAAAGATTATTGAAAACTCTGAAGAAGCACCATGCTGCTATTGGATATACTCTAGATGATCTTAAGGGCATTAGTCCCACTCTATGCCAACACAAAATAAAAGTGGAGGAAGATGTCAAACCAGTTAGAAATCCCCAACGACGGTTAAATCCTAAAATGAAAGAAGTGGTAAGAAAGGATATACTAAAGCTCCTTGAGGCAGGTATAATTTATCCCGTTGCTGATAGTGATTGGGTAAGTCTTGTCCATTGCGTTCCTAAAAAGGGAGGTATTACTGTTGTTCCTAATGATAAAGATGAATTGATCCCGCAAAGAATTATTACAGGTTATAGGATGGTAATTGATTTCCGTAAATTAAATAAAGCTACTAAGAAATATCATTACCCTTTACATTTTATTGATCAGATGCTAGAAAGACTATCCAAACACACACATTTCTGGTTCCTAGATGGTTATTCTGGTTTCTGTCAAATACCTGTGTTAGCGGAGGATCAATCAAAAACTACTTTTACTTGCCCTTTCGGTACTTTTGCTTATAGACGTATGCCTTTTGGTTTATGTAATGCACCTGCTACCTTTCAAAGATGCATGATGGTTGTATTCTCTGACTTTTGTGAAAGGATTTGTGAGGTATTCATGGATGATTTCTCCGTTTATGGATCCTCTTTTGATGATTGCTTGAGCAACCATGATCGATTTTTGCAGAGATGTGAAGACACTAGTCTCGTCTTGAATTGGGAAGAGTGCCACTTTATGGTTAATGAAGGCATTGTCTTGGGGCATAAAATTTCTGAGAGAGGCATTGAAGTTGATAAAGCTAAAGTTGATGCTATTGAAAAGATGCCGTGTCCCAAGGACATTAAAGGTATAAGAAGTTTCCTTGGTCATGCCGGTTTTTATAGGAGGTTCATTAAGGACTTCTCTAAAATCTCTAGGCCTCTGACTAATTTATTGCAAAAAGATATTCCTTTTGTCTTTGATGATGATTGTGTAGAAGCATTTGAAATACTTAAGAAAGCTTTGATCACTGCACCTATTGTTCAGCCACCTGATTGGAATTTACCCTTTGAAATTATGTGTGATGCTAGTGATTATGCTGTAGGTGTTGTTCTAGGGCAAAGAGTTGATAAGAAATTAAATGTTATCCAGTATGCTAGTAAAACTCTTGACACTGCCCAGAGAAATTATGCTACTACTGAAAAAGAATTCTTAGCAGTTGATTTGCTTGTGATAAGTTTAGAACTTATATTGTTGATTCTAAAGTTACTATTCACACTGATCATCCTGCTATTAAATATCTTATGGAAAATAAAGATGCTAAGCCTAGACTTATGAGATGGGTTCTCTTGCTCCAAGAATTTGACTTGCATATTATTGATAGAAAGGGAGCTGAGAACCCCGTTGCAGACAACTTGTCTAGGCTAGAGAATGTTCTTGATGACCCACTACCTATTGATGATAGCTTTCCTGATGAACAATTAGCGGTCGTTAATGCTTCTCGTACTGCTCCATGGTATGCTGATTATGCTAATTACATTGTTGCTAAATTTATACCACCTAGTTTCACATACCAACAAAAGAAAAAGTTCTTTTATGATTTAAGACATTACTTCTGGGATGACCCACACCTTTATAAAGGAGTAGATGGTGTTATTAGACGTTGTGTACCTGATCATGAACAGGAATAGATCCTACGCAAGTGTCACTCCGAACCATATGGAGGACACCACGCTGGAGATAGAACTGCACATAAGGTATTGCAATCCGGTTTTTAGCCTACTCTCTTCAAAGATGCCTGTAAGTTTGTCTTGTCTTGTGATGAGTGCCAAAGAATTGGTAATATTAGTAGACGTCAAGAAATGCCTATGAATTATTCTCTTGTTATTGAACCATTTGATTTTTGGGGCTTTGATTATATGGGGCCTTTTCCTGCCTCTAATGGGTATACACATATTTTAGTTGCTATTGATTACGTTACTAAGTGGGTAGAAGCTATTCCAACTAGTAGTGCTAATCATAACTGTCACATCCCTAGTCTGGTATGACCTAGACTAGCTAGTCATTGGTGCATCATGTTTAAATTTCATTTAAATTTGAAATGAGGATTGGTGGAACCCTCAGAATCATTTTTGAAAACGACCCAAATAAAAATTTCTCCAAAAGGGTCCAAGAAAATGCTCATGTTGCTCTCTGAAAATATTGGACAGAGATAAAAATCAAACCAATATTTTTAAGAGCTCATAGGTATTTATTTTGGGCATTTGGAATTAATGCATAAATATTTGCATTGGAGATATATTAGTTATATATATTAATATATGTCCAAAAATTATGCCACCTGTTGGGGAGCTCTGGAATAATATATCTAGCTCCTGCAAAAATGGGCATAAGGTAATAAAATGATTTAATATTTTATTAAATCAAAACTAATGTCAGAAAATTAGAAAACAAAAAAAATAAAAGAAGGAGAAGCTTACCTGGGGCTCCCCCCTGTGCAGCCCAGCAGTAGGCCGGCCCAGCCAGCAGGCGGCCCAGCCCGCCCCCTCCTCTGTCGCCTTCGTCCTCGACAGAGGGAGGGGAGCGTGCCCGGCGCGCGCGCGCGCCACCGCGCCACGCCACCTCCCTCCCTGCCTGCCTGTCCTCCCCTCGTCGCGCTGGATGGACCGGACGACGCCACGCGACGCCCCGCACCTCTCTCCCACTCTCTCATTCCTCCCCCTCCCCTGGTTCTCTCTCTCCCGACCGCCCGAACGCGCCCGTCGCCACCGCTCGCCGTAGTCGTAGCCACCGCGCCCCTCGAGAGCATCTGAGCAGTCCACGAGCTCCGCCACGTCGCCGGCTACCTCCTCGTCGAGCCACGCACCTCCGGACGGCCTCCATCGCCGCCATCGCCATCGTCTTCCTCCTCGGGCTCCGCCGTCCGCCGCCATCGATTCGCCGTCACCAGGTCTCCCCCGACCCCGCTGTGCTGCTCTGCGTGATCGCCGTGAGCATCTCCCTGTTTCCCCTCTCTTCTCCCCCTCGTTCCCGTGTCGCAGCCGTCGCTACCACCACGGCCGAAGCCTCTCGCCGCCGTCCATGTCGCCGTCGCCGTCTCGGCCCGCCTCCGCCCAAACCGAGCCTTCCATTGCGCTCCCGGTGCCACGAGGGTGCCGCCGAGCCCCTCAGGTGGCCTCCCCGTGCCCCGCAGGCCGATCCCGCTCACGCCCGAACTCTGGCCGCCGCCGCGAGCTTTGCTCCGGCGAGCTCCGGCCTCCCCCGCTACTTCCACCTGCCCTACCAGATGCGCGAGAGCCCGGGCTACGCCCCGGTGCTCTCCGACGCCGCCCCCGTGGTCTGTTTCGCGGACGCCGCCGCGTCCAGAGGTCGCCGCCGACGACCTCGCCGGCCTGACGAGTGGGCCCCGTCGGCAGGTGATTAGCTTAGTGCTAATCACCGTTAGCTAACCCCCCTGACACTGACAGTGGGCCCCAGCGCCACTAACTTTTAATTAGAACTAAATTAACCCCTGTTTAACCCCCCTGTCACTGACGTGTGGGCCCCACACGTCAGGTTTGACCCGGACCAGCCCAGTTGACCGCTGACGTCGTGCTGACATCATGCTGGCGCAATAATATGATTTCTGGATTTAAATTAAATCAGAAAATTCCAGAAATTGTTTTAAACTTCAAAAATTCATATCAAATCAACCGTAGCTCAGATTAAAATAATTTATATATGAAAAATTATCAGAAAAATGCAATCTTTCCATCTGTACTAGTTACATGCATGACAAACCAACTTATACATGCTGAATATGAGAAAACACATTATGGCATATATAGGAGCTTATCCTGGAGATGCATTTGAACCTTTGGTTCAAATGGACTTCAAACCAAATGTTTTCTAGCTGCATTAGCTCAAACAACATCACATCTTTATGCCATGTTCATGCATCATATTGTTGCATATGTTTGTGTATTGATTGCCGGCACCGTTCCTTCTCGATAGGTCTTGCTCCGGAGACCGTTCTAGAGTACCTGTCTGTGAAGCAGTGCCTCCTCTGTTGTTTTACCAGGCAAGCAAACCCCCTTGTTCATCTCGATAAAACCCTACTCTCTCGCTCCTGCTCTCAGTTATTGCATTAGGACAACAACGATTCGTCTGCTACTTTGTGCTGCGGTAGTTGAACCCATTCCTCTGCATGACCTGTCATTGCCACAGTAAATAGTTGAAACCCACTAGCATGGGTAGGAGTTGATTGAAGCCATTGTTGTGTTCCTACCATGCTATGCCTGCTATTGCTTAGAGTTGTGTCAGGTCTGATTCGTTGTGAATGAATTGGAGTGTTACGATATGTTCTGATGCTGAGAGTTAAGTGTGTGAACACGATTTGGTAAAGGTAGTGGTGAGAGGCCATGTAGGAGTACATGGTGGGTTGTCTCACTGGAACCGTCCTTAAGCACCGAGTTCTATGTATGTTGTCCAATGACCCGATACTACCACACATTGGGCTCCGGGCGCTCCAAGCCCTCTCGACTTATTAACCGACTTGATCTCTGTCCAGGAATCGCAACTAGTTTCTGGCGTTTGTAGGTAGTGCTATTTTTCTACCAAGTGGCACCCGGCAGGGTGGGCTTGGGACAGACTAGGCACACGTGGCCTGGTGTACCGAGTGGCACCCGGATGGTGGGCTCAGGAACCCTGTACACATCGTTTGGGGCCGTAAGCGACACCCCGGCCGGATCTCCTTGCGGATGGAACCCGAATAGGTGATAAACCTGGATTAGAGTCTTGTGTGGTTAGTCGGGTCGTGGCCGACACCCTCGCCAGGCTTCCGCTTGAAGGTTGCTGAGATACATGACGTGTACATGGCGGTAAGTGGCGAGAGCGTGTGTGAAGAAGTACACCCCTGCAGGGTTAACATGATCTATTCGAATAGCCGGGTTCGTGGTTATGGACTTCTTGGATGCTTACATGGTACATAGACAACTTGAAGTGGATACTATAAAATGCTCAAGACATGTGTGAGTGCTATGGATGGCCTTCTCGTAGGGAGACGGGGATGAATCCATAGTAGTGTATTGTGTGGTGATTAGTGGACTCGTGTACGTTGTTTCACCTCAAGAGTTTCTGGTAGTCGTAGAACAGGATAGCCACAGAGTCAAAGCTGGCTTGCTGCAACTAAACCCCACGTTACCCTCTTGATACAAGTGCATGTATGATAGGATCTGATGTAAGTCTTGCTGAGTACCTTTGTACTCATGTTGCTTTATTTATGTTTTTGCAGCGGAGACTTCGGTCTTACTAGTGTTCTCGTGGACTTCGACTAGTATATAGTACCTCAGCTACGATCTTGATCGGATGTTGTAGATAGTCAGGCTTTCAGCCTTTTTCATTTATAGATGTCTGTACTCAGACATGTAATGCTTTCGCTTGTTGCTTGATTGCTCTGACTGTTGGGTCATGTGACCCCTGTTTGTAAAAATGTTGTGATGGCTCTTCTGAGCCTTTATCTATATAAGTTGTTGAGTTATGCTGTGATGCCATGTTGTACAGCACATACCTGCATGTTATGCGTACGTGTAATGTGTATTGCTATGTGTGGGATCTGACTATCTAGTTGTTTATTCTTAGTAGCCTCTCTTACCGGGAAATGTCTCCTAGTGCTTCCACTGAGCCTTGGTAGCTTGCTACTGCTCCGGAACACTTAGGCTGGCCGGCATGTGTCCTTCTTCGATCCTGTGTCTGTCCCTTCGGGGAAATGTCACGCGATGAATACCGGAGTCCTGTTAGCCTGCTACAGCCCGGTTCACCGGAGTCCTGTTAGCCCAGTGCTACAGCCTGGATTCACTCGTTGATGACCGACACGTTCGATGCTGGGTCATGGATGCCTGTCCCTGTAAGTGAGTGCCACTTTGGGTTTACAACTAGCCATGTCAGCCCGGGCTCTTTATCATATGGATGCTAGCGACACCATCATATACGTGTGCCAAAATGCGCAAACGCCGGGCAAAGGTAAGGTGACACCCGTGGGGATACCGTGCGTGAGGCCGCAAAGTGATATGAGGTGTTACATGCTAGATCGATGTGGCATAGAGTCGGGGTCCTGACAGCGCTGGTATCAGAGCCTGACTTCCTGTAGGATTACCAAGCCAAACTGGTCGAAGTCGAGTCTAGAAATTCTTTAGTTATGTAAGGGAATTGATTGTGGGTTGGAACGTAAGGCTCTTTTTACTCCTTATACCTCATGACCTTCTGATCTGAGTCGTCCTATCTTTCCGACGGGATTAAGGAACTAGGCTTCTCTTCCGTCTATCAGGATCACGTGTTACTACTCTGTAGTTCCATAGGATTGGTTGATCAGAGTCATACCCCAGTTCTGAGTATTTCCGGTGTAGTCTGTTTAGTATGAACTCAGAACCTTGAGTAATGCTGATGAGTATGTTATTGCCCCATTTCAGTAGGATGTCTCATTCTGAGCTTTTTACTGCCGTTATGCTGCCGGAATTTTCCTAGGAGTTCGAGAGATACTAATTCCTTGTCCTACATTCTACAGTCTATAGTTGATGCTGATTCCGTCCCTGGTTTTCGTTTCTCAGGATGTCATCAAGTTCTATTGTTCGTAGCCGGAACCATGAGGATGGTAGGGATGAGGATCCTCCCGACCAGCCTTCGTTGACAGAGTTCATGCTAGAGATGGAGAAGAACAAGCGTGAGTCTAACCGTTTGTTGGCACGTATCGAGGAGAACACCGCACATCAGTTCAAAGGGTCTGCTACCATTCATGATTTCATTCGCTTGCACCCACCTACCTTTCATCATTCCATCGAGCCACTCGATGCAGATGACTGGCTCCGTAGCATCACTCATAAGCTGCTTTCCGCGAGCATAGCTGAAGATGACAAGGTCACTTATGCCACATACCACCTGGAAGGTCCTGCTAGTCTTTGGTGGCAGAACTATGAGACTTTGCTTCCAGCTGGCCAGATTCCTACCTGGAAGGATTTCACTGAGGCTTTCCGTGAGCATCACATTCCCCAGGCCCTCCTTGATCGCAAGAGAGAAGAGTTCTGTAGTCTCACCCAGAATAAGATGGCTGTTGATGCTTACAGCCGAGAGTTTGAGAACCTCGCCCGCTATGCCACAGAAGAAGTGTCCACGGACGCTAAGAAGCAGGCTAGGTTCCGAAAGGGTCTCAACCCCAAGTTGCGTCGTGATCTCCACCTGCATCATTGTGATACATTCCAAGCTCTTGTGAACAAAGCCATTAATGCAGAGACAGCTCAGCTCACTTACGAGGAGTCTCGTAAGCACAACCGTGATTTGGGATCCTCCTCTGGCTCTAGTTCCCAGAAGCGTCGGATTTGGGTTCCAAACTCCGCTCTTCCTTCCGGTTATACACCGAGGTCATCTCATGTGGTGCCTCCCCCAGCTCAGTCGTATGTTCCACCCAGGCCTACTGGTAGACCGTTTGTCAGTGCGGGTCCACGTTTAACCTCGGGAACTTGCTTCACATGCGGGAAGCCAGGACACTATGCACGTGATTGCTCTCAGACTAGTTATGCTCCACCCCAGCCCGAGAAGACTGTTGGCTGTATTAAGCCATCACGCAAGATGATCAGTGTCAAGTCAGTTCCCACTGAACGTGGACGTGTGCATCACGTCTCAGCTAAAGACGCTCATGATGATCCAGATGTCGTTCTTGGTACACTCCTTGTCAATTGTCACCCAGCATCAGTTCTATTCGATATTGGAGCATCTCACTCCTTCATTTCTGAAGGCTATGCTCGTTTGCACGACATGTCATTTTGTGATATGCCAACTCCGCTTGAAATCCAAACCCCAGGGTCTAGATGGCAGACCACCAGAATCAGCCATGGTAACGAAATCCTTGTTGATAGACTTGTATTCCTTGCATCACTTGTAGCCCTCAAGTCCTCAGATATTAACATCATCTTGGGTATGGACTGGATGACAGCTCATCATGCCAAGATTGATTGTTACACAAGATCTGTTCAGCTTACACACCCGTCTGGCAAGATAGTCACCGTCTCCACTAGAGTTGCAAAGCGCCAGCTCTATTCTCTTAATGCCAGCCCTCTTCCAGACCTTGAAGATATCCCGGTAGTCCGTGACTTTCCGGATGTCTTTCCAGAGGAACTGCCAGGTGTTCCACCTGACAGAGATGTAGAGTTCGTCATAGATCTTATCCCAGGAACAGCTCTAATCTCCCGGAGACCTTACAAGATGGCACCCTTAGAACTAGCCAAACTTAAGAAACAACTCGATGAGTCCTTGCAAAAGGGTTTCATCCGTCCTAGTTCTTCTCCTTGGGCTTGCCCCGTCCTCTTTGTTAAGAAGAAAGACGGTACGGACCGGATGGTTGTAGATTATCGTCCCGTTAATTTGGTCACGATAAAGAACAAGTATCCGCTCCCCAGGATCAACGACCTGTATGACCAGCTCGCTGGATCCTCAGTCTTCTCCAAGATGGATTTGAGGTTAGGATACCACCAAATCAAAATCAGAAACGGGGACATTCCCAAGACAGCTTTTGTCACTCGTTATGGCCAGTACGAGTACACCGTCATGTCCTTTGGTCTAACTAACGCTCCATCTACATTCTCCCGCCTGATGAACTCGATCTTCATGGAGTACTTAGATAAGTTCGTCGTGGTTTACCTCGATGACATTCTTATTTACTCGAAGAACGAGGAAGAGCATGCCGAACATCTTAGACTTGTTTTAGAAAAACTCAGAGAGCACCGCCTTTATGCCAAGTTCTCCAAGTGTGAATTTTGGTTGCCAGAAGTGACCTACCTAGGCCACGTAATCTCTGGTAAGGGCATTGCTGTCAACCCCGAGAGAGTTCAGGCTGTTCTCGATTGGACTCCACCTGAGACCGTTAAACAAGTTAGGAGTTTCCTTGGGCTAGCCAGTTATTGTCGCCGCTTTGTTGAAAACTTCTCCAAAGTAGCCAAACCCCTCACGGAACTTCTCAAGAAAGATAAAAAGTTCGAGTGGTCCCCACAGTGTGAGTACAGTTTTCAGGAACTGAAAAGACGCCTGGCTTCTGCTCCCATACTTGTGCCACCGGATTTCACAAAGGACTTTGTTATCTATTGTGACGCCTCACGACAGGGACTAGGTTGCATTCTTATGCAGGATCGTCATGTGATTGCCTATGCATCTCGACAGTTGCATCCACATGAGGAGAATTATCCTACACATGATCTAGAGCTTGCAGCCGTAGTCTATGCACTCAAGACCTGGCGACATTACCTTCTTGGTAAACGTTGCGAGATCTACACCGATCACCAGAGTCTCAAGTATATCTTCACCCAACCAGATTTGAACCTTAGGCAAAGACGTTGGTTGGAGTTAATCACAGATTATGATCTAGGGATTACCTACACCCCAGGCAAAGCCAATGTCATGGCTGATGCGCTAAGCCGTAAATCCTATTGCAACAATCTCATGTTGCAGCAAGGCCAACCACTTCTCCATGAGGAATTCTGTAAGCTTAACCTTCACATAGCTTCTCGCGGATTTCTCTCTACCTTGGTGGCGAAACCTGATCTTGAGGATCGGATTATCGCTGCTCAAAAGCAAGACACAGGAATTTCTCGGATCAAGAGAAACATTAAGAAGGGAGTTGGTGGATGTTTCTCTATGGATGATCGTGGTGTTGTTTTCTTTGAGAATCGCTTGGTGGTTCCCAAGAATCAACATCTGCGACAATTGATTCTTAAGGAGGCGCATGAATCTCCTCTCACGATTCATCCCGGTAGTACTAAGATGTATCAGGACCTACGCCAGAGGTTCTGGTGGACTAGGATGAAGAGAGAAATCGCAGAGTTCATTGCTAAATGTGACGTTTGTCGTCGCGTTAAGGCAGAGCATCAGAGACCTGCTGGCACCCTTCAGCCTTTAGCTATTCCTGAATGGAAATGGGATAAAGTTAGTATGGACTTCATCACCGGCTTTCCCAGGACCAAGAGAGGGAATAACGCTATCTTCGTAGTCGTTGATCGTCTTTCCAAAGTGGCTCACTTCCTTCCTGTTCGAGAAAATATCACTGCTAGTCAGTTTGCTGACTTATATATTTCTCGAATAGTGTCACTGCATGGTGGTCCACTAGAGATCAATTCAGACCGTGGCAGTCTTTTCACTTCTCATTTCTGGGAGAGTTTCCAAACTGCCATGGGAACCCATCTTTCCTTCAGTACCGCTTTCCACCCTCAGTCGAGTGGTCAGGTGGAACGGGTCAATCAAATTCTCGAAGACATGCTCAGAGCTTGCGTTATCTCATTCGGTATGGATTGGGAGAAATGTCTTCCTTTTGCCGAGTTTGCTTATAACAATAGCTATCAATCCAGCCTCAAGAAAGCTCCTTTTGAGGTTCTCTATGGACGAAGATGTCGAACACCTTTGAACTGGTCAGAAACCGGTGAAAGACAATTCTTTGGACCGGATATGTTCCAGGAGGCAGAAGAGCAAGTTCGCATCATTCGTGAGAATTTGAAAACAGCCCAGTCTCGTCAGAAGAGCCAGTACGATCGTCATCATAAGGATATGACTTATGAAATTGGCGACCAAGCTTACCTTCGGGTTACTCCTTTGAAGGGTACCCATCGTTTTGGTATCAAGGGCAAGTTGGCTCCTTGTTACATTGGTCCTTTTCGTATTCTCGCTAAACGAGGAGAGGTTGCCTACCAGTTGGAACTACCCCCACATCTTTCTCGAGTTCATGATGTCTTCCACGTCTCTCAACTCAGGCGTTGCTTCTCGGATCCCATCCGCGGAGTGGACCACGAAACGCTTGATCTCCAAGATAACCTCACATACCGAGAGTACCCGGTTCGCATTCTTGATCAAGCAGAGCGTGTCACTCGACGTCAGAACATCAAGTTTCTCAAAGTTCAGTGGTCTCATCATTCCGAGAGAGAAGCTACGTGGGAGCGAGAAGATCGTCTTCGACTGGAGTACCCCACTTTCTTTCCGTCGACCCCTGAATCTCGAGACGAGATTCTTTCAAGTGGGGGCGAGTTGTCACATCCCTAGTCTGGTATGACCTAGACTAGCTAGTCATTGGTGCATCATGTTTAAATTTCATTTAAATTTGAAATGAGGATTGGTGGAACCCTCAGAATCATTTTTGAAAACGACCCAAATAAAAATTTCTCCAAAAGGGTCCAAGAAAATGCTCATGTTGCTCTCTGAAAATATTGGACAGAGATAAAAATCAAACCAATATTTTTAAGAGCTCATAGGTATTTATTTTGGGCATTTGGAATTAATGCATAAATATTTGCATTGGAGATATATTAGTTATATATATTAATATATGTCCAAAAATTATGCCACCTATTGGGGAGCTCTGGAATAATATATCTAGCTCCTGCAAAAATGGGCATAAGGTAATAAAATGATTTAATATTTTATTAAATCAAAACTAATGTCAGAAAATTAGAAAACAAAAAAAATAAAAGAAGGAGAAGCTTACCTGGGGCTCCCCCCTGTGCAGCCCAGCAGCAGGCCGGCCCAGCCAGCAGGCGGCCCAGCCCGCCCCCTCCTCTGTCGCCTTCGTCCTCGACAGAGGGAGGGGAGCGTGCCCGGCGCGCGCGCGCGCCACCGCGCCACGCCACCTCCCTCCCTGCCTGCCTGTCCTCCCCTCGTCGCGCTGGATGGACCGGACGACGCCACGCGACGCCCCGCACCTCTCTCCCACTCTCTCATTCCTCCCCCTCCCCTGGTTCTCTCTCTCCCGACCGCCCGAACGCGCCCGTCGCCACCGCTCGCCGTAGTCGTAGCCACCGCGCCCCTCGAGAGCATCTGA
This sequence comes from Triticum dicoccoides, assembly GCF_002162155.2. Lineage (NCBI taxonomy): Eukaryota > Viridiplantae > Streptophyta > Magnoliopsida > Poales > Poaceae > Triticum > Triticum dicoccoides. The sequence continues at coordinate 275,277,907 of NC_041383.1, forward strand.
GTAGTCCACGAGCTCCGCCACGTCGCCGGCTACCTCCTCGTCGAGCCACGCACCTCCGGACGGCCTCCATCGCCGCCATCGCCATCGTCTTCCTCCTCGGGCTCCGCCGTCTGCCACCGTCGATTCGCCGTCACCAGGTCTCCCCCGACCCCGCTGTGCTGCTCTGCGTGATCGCCGTGAGCATCTCCCTGTTTCCCCTCTCTTCTTCCCCTCGTTCCCGTGTCGCAGCCGTCGCTACCACCACGGCCGAAGCCTCTCGCCACCGTCCATGTCGCTGTCGCCGTCTCGGCCCGCCTCCGCCCAAACCGAGCCTTCCATTGCGCTCCCGGTGCCACGAGGGTGCCGCCGAGCCCCTCAGGTGGCCTCCCCGTGCCCCGCAGGCCGATCCCGCTCGCGCCCGAACTCCGGCCACCGCCGCGAGCTTTGCTCCGGCGAGCTCCGGCCTCCCCCGCTACTTCCACCTGCCCTACAAGATGCGCGAGAACCCAGGCTACGCCCCGGTGCTCTCCGACGCCGCCCCCGTGGTCTGTTTCACGGACGCCGCCGCATCCAGAGGTCGCCGCCGACGACCTCGCCGGCCTGACGAGTGGGCCCCGTCGGCAGGTGATTAGCTTAGTGCTAATCACCGTTAGCTAACCCCCCTGACACTGACAGTGGGCCCCAGCGCCACTAACTTTTAATTAGAACTAAATTAACCCCTGTTTAACCCCCCTGTCACTGACGTGTGGGCCCCACACGTCAGGTTTGACCCGGACCAGCCCAGTTGACCGCTGACGTCGTGCTGACATCATGCTGGCGCAATAATATGATTTCTGGATTTAAATTAAATCAGAAAATTCCAGAAATTGTTTTAAACTTCAAAAATTCATATCAAATCAACCGTAGCTCAGATTAAAATAATTTATATATGAAAAATTATCAGAAAAATGCAATCTTTCCATCTGTACTAGTTACATGCATGACAAACCAACTTATACATGCTGAATATGAGAAAACACATTATGGCATATATAGGAGCTTATCCTGGAGATGCATTTGAACCTTTGGTTCAAATGGACTTCAAACCAAATGTTTTCTAGCTGCATTAGCTCAAACAACATCACATCTTTATGCCATGTTCATGCATCATATTGTTGCATATGTTTGTGTATTGATTGCCGGCACCGTTCCTTCTCGATAGGTCTTGCTCCGGAGACCGTTCCAGAGTACCTGTCTGTGAAGCAGTGCCTCCTCTGTTGTTTTACCAGGCAAGCAAACCCCCTTGTTCATCTCGATAAAACCCTACTCTCTCGCTCCTGCTCTCAGTTATTGCATTAGGACAACAACGATTCGTCTGCTACTTTGTGCTGCGGTAGTTGAACCCATTCCTCTGCATGACCTGTCATTGCCACAGTAAATAGTTGAAACCCACTAGCATGGGTAGGAGTTGATTGAAGCCATTGTTGTGTTCCTACCATGCTATGCCTGCTATTGCTTAGAGTTGTGTCAGGTCTGATTCGTTGTGAATGAATTGGAGTGTTACGATATGTTCTGATGCTGAGAGTTAAGTGTGTGAACACGATTTGGTAAAGGTAGTGGTGAGAGGCCATGTAGGAGTACATGGTGGGTTGTCTCACTGGAACCGTCCTTAAGCACCGAGTTCTATGTATGTTGTCCAATGACCCGATACTACCACACATTGGGCTCCGGGCGCTCCAAGCCCTCTCGACTTATTAACCGACTTGATCTCTGTCCAGGAATCGCAACTAGTTTCTGGCGTTTGTAGGTAGTGCTATTTTTCTACCAAGTGGCACCCGGCAGGGTGGGCTTGGGACAGACTAGGCACACGTGGCCTGGTGTACCGAGTGGCACCCGGATGGTGGGCTCGGGAACCCTGTACACATCGTTTGGGGCCGTAAGCGACACCCCGGCCGGATCTCCTTGCGGATGGAACCCGAATAGGCGATAAACCTGGATTAGAGTCTTGTGTGGTTAGTCAGGTCGTGGCCGACACCCTCGCCAGGCTTCCGCTTGAAGGTTGCCGAGATACATGACGTGTACATGGCGGTAAGTGGCGAGAGCGTGTGTGAAGAAGTACACCCCTGCAGGGTTAACATGATCTATTCGAATAGCCGGGTCCGCGGTTATGGACTTCTTGGATGCTTACATGGTACATAGACAACTTGAAGTGGATACTATAAAATGCTCAAGACATGTGTGAGTGCTATGGATGGCCTTCTCGTAGGGAGACGGGGATGAATCCATAGTAGTGTATTGTGTGGTGATTAGTGGACTCGTGTACGTTGTTTCACCTCAAGAGTTTCTGGTAGTTGTAGAACAGGATAGCCACAGAGTCAAAGTTGGCTTGCTGCAACTAAACCCCACGTTACCCTCTTGATACAAGTGCATGTATGATAGGATCTGATGTAAGTCTTGCTGAGTACCTTTGTACTCATGTTGCTTTATTTATGTTTTTGCAGCGGAGACTTCGGTCTTACTAGTGTTCTCGTGGACTTCGACTAGTATCTAGTACCTCAGCTACGATCTTGATCGGATGTTGTAGATAGTCAGGCTTTCAGCCTTTTTCATTTATAGATGTCTGTACTCAGACATGTAATGCTTCCGCTTGTTGCTTGATTGCTCTGACTGTTGGGTCATGTGACCCCTGTTTGTAATAATGTTGTGATGGCTCTTCTGAGCCTTTATCTATATAAGTTGTTGAGTTATGCTGTGATGCCATGTTGTACAGCACATACCTGCATGTTATGCGTACGTGTAATGTGTATTGCTATGTGTGGGATCTGACTATCTAGTTGTTTATTCTTAGTAGCCTCTCTTACCGGGAAATGTCTCCTAGTGCTTCCACTGAGCCCTGGTAGCTTGCTACTGCTCCGGAACACTTAGGCTGGCCGGCATGTGTCCTTCTTCGATCCTGTGTCTGTCCCTTCGGGGAAATGTCACGCGATGAATACCGGAGTCCTATTAGCCTGCTACAGCCCGGTTCACCGGAGTCTTGTTAGCCCAGTGCTACAGCCTGGATTCACTCGTTGATGACCGACACGTTCGATGCTGGGTCATGGATGCCTGTCCCTGTAAGTGAGTGCCACTTTGGGTTTACGACTAGCCATGTCAGCCCGGTCTCTTTATCATATGGATGCTAGCGACACCATCATATACGTGTGCCAAAATGCGCAAACGGTCCCGGGCAAAGGTAAGGCGACACCCCTGGGGATACCGTGCATGAGGCCGCAAAGTGATATGAGGTGTTACATGCTAGATCGATGTGGCATAGAGTCGGGGTCCTGACAATAACACTTCTATTAAGATGCTTAAAGAAGTTATTTTTTTCGAGGTTTGGAGTCCCTAGATATCTCATGACTGATGGTGGTTCACATTTTATTCATGGTGCTTTTCGTAAAATGCTTGCTAAGTATGATGTTAATCATAGAATTGCATCTTCTTATCACCCACAGTCTAGTGGTCAAGTAGACTTGAGCAATAGAGAACTCAAATTAATTTTGCAAAGGACTGTCAATAGATCTAGAAAGAATTGGTCCAAGAAACTTGATGATGCATTATGGGCCTATAGAATTGCATATAAAAATCCTATGGGTATGTCTCTGTATAAGATGGTATACGGGAAAGCATGTCACTTACCTCTCGAACTTGAACATAAAGCATATTGGGCTATTAAAGAGCTCAACTATGACTTGAAACTTGCCAGTGAGAAGAGGTTATTTGGTATTAGCTCACTTGATGAATGGAGAACCCAAGCATATGAGAATGCCAAGTTGTTCAAAGAAAAAGTTAAAAAATGGCATGACAAAAGAATACAAAAGCGAGAATTTAACGGAGGTGATTATGTGTTGCTATTCAACTATCGTTTAAGATTTTTTGCAAGAAAACTTCTCTCTAAGTGGGAAGGTCCTTACATTATCGAGGAGGCCTATCGTTCCAGTGCCATAAAAATCAACAACTTCGAAGGCACAAGTCCGAGGGCGGTGAACGGTCAAAGAATCAAACATTATATCTCAGGTAATCCTATCAATGTTGAAACTAATATTATTGAGACCGTAGCCCCGGAGGAATACATAAGGGACACTTTCCAGAACATTTCAGACTCCAAAAAGGAATAGGTATGTGGTACGGTAAGTAAACCGACTCCAAAACAATTCTAATGGCAATTTTTCTCTGTTTTGGAATAATTAAGAATTTTAGAAAGCAAGAAGTAATCCGGAAAGGACATGAGGCCTCCACGAGGGTGGAGGGCGCCCCCCCCCTACTAGGCGCGCCCCCCTGTCTCGTGGGCACCTCATGTGCCTCCCAGACTCAGTTTTCTTGCATGTTACTTCTTTTGGTCGTTAAAAATTCATTATATAATCTCCCGAAGGTTTTGACACCCGTATCACGCAAATATCCTCTGTTTTTGTTTCGAGCTGTTTTTCTGACAAATCTAGAGCATTATGACATCACCCTCCTTCAACAATGAAGACAAGGATGCTTGGCTATTGAAGATAGAGCTGAAAAGAGAAGAACCGGAGGAGATCAACAAGGATGAAGGGATCAAGAAGGCCATGGAGGACCAAGCTCCGGTGGCGGAAGAAGAAAACATCCCTCAACCTCTACCTAACCTCTTTACCCCAACTGAGATTGAAGCTTTCAAGATGATTGAGTTAGCTCGCATACCAAACAAGTATCTCACTCAGGAAAATATTTTGTTGAAGGATCATATCGTCGCACTCAAGGGCATTATCCGCAAGTTGGAGGAGCTTTTACGCTCGATGTGCGATTATCCACCATCATCATCACCACCTTCATCACCTCCGAGGACATAATCACATGGGTATGGGCACTCCCCTTGGCAACTGCCAAGCTTGGGGGAGGTGCCCCGGTATCGTATCACCATCACACTCCTATCTTTACCGTTTTTCTTAGTTCGATCCCTTTAGTGATATCTTGATCTAGTAGATTGAAGTTTTGGTATGAATTAGTTTCGAGTTTTGCTTTGTGATCTCTTTATGTAATCGAGTCCGTGAGCTTTATATAATAAAGATTAGTGTTGAGCCAAGGGTTTTTCTATCTTGCTTTGATCTTGAGAAAGTAGAAAGAATAAAAAGAATAAAAGAGTTCATATTGATCTTATGGATAGTAATGACTTCACATATAAAGAGTATGTCGGGGAAACTAATCCACGAACACCTATGGGGCCGGCGGACCGAGCCCCTTTCGGTTCGGCGGGGGGCGGAGATCACACGAAGAGCAGATCGAGGCGAAGCACACGAGCAGTTTACCCAGCTTCGGAGCTCTCCGGAGAGATAACACTCCTACTGCTGCTTGTTTGATTATCTTGTGTTCTTGCTCCAGAGAGAGAGCGTAGTGTTTTTCTGGGTTCCGAACCAGTCGAACCCCCTCTACGTTGCGCATGGGCCTCCTTTTATACGCTAAAGGGGTCACCGACAGGTGGCAACGCAGAGAAGGGTACAAATGTAAAAAAGCGAGGTGGTTGGTACAGTTACTTGTACAGTGCACCCTACCTAACCCTGACGGCAGGGGACAAGGGCATTAAATGCCCGTCTGAGTCGCCCAAACAGTGCAGAAAAGGACCGTTAGGGGCGCCACCGTTCGCCGCGATGGCGATCTTGTCAGCTTCGCATGCCACTGCGCACCGCTGGCTGCACAGCCTCCCGCCACGCGCGCCTGGAGAGGCCCCCAGAGCGACACGATGGTGGATGCGCTGGAGCGTGGGCACAGAGTGGCCGCCTGCCGTGGCAAGCGCCTTGCCGCTGTTGTTATCTTGTCAGGTCCGGAAGCTTGTCGCTCACCGGGCCTCGAGGTACCTTGGTTGGTCTTCCCGGCAAGCTCCTCTTGCTGGGGCCTTGTTGCCTTGCCGGAGCGCGTGGCGCGTCGCGGCAAGTTCCTTGGAGTGCCTTGGTTGGCCTTCCCGGCAAGCTCCTCTTGCCGGGGCCTTGTCTCCTGAGCTTAAATACTTTGTTCTTGAATGGCTCCAAGGGAACCACGGAGGATCTTGGCGTTCGCCCGGCAAGCCTTACCGCGGGGTGCTGCAACTGCCCGTGCACAAGTTCGGGGTACTAGGGTACCCCTATTCTAGTACACCGACAGGAGCCCCCGGGCCTGGGCCAGACATGGTGCCGAGCGCTGTTGGGCCAGGCCCAAGACAGGGCACGGGCACACGCGGACTGGGCCACGCCGAATCACGCTCCGTATCCACCACGCTCTCCCCTAAGGGCACGCGTTGAATGTGGCGTCGTGGGAGAGATCGTGGGTGGTTCTTTATTCGGAAGGGCGAAATGTCCGCCTCGTCCCTCTTTATAAGCAGAGAAAACAGGGGCAGTTGTTCCCCTCGCTGGTTGCTACTACTCCACCTTCACGAACCTCCGCCGCTCCCCCCCTTCTTCTCGAAGCCGAGAGAGCAGCGCTCCGCCCCCCATTGCCACCAGCATCACCAACGCCGTCGACCTCCCCTACCACCTCCGCCATGGCTCCGAAAGCCGACAAGGGAAAGGGCGTGAAGTCGGCCGAGGCGCAGCGGCTCACGGCGCTGCGGAAGGAGCGGGCGATCTTCTCCCCCCAGCTCGGCGCGAAGGAGCTGAGGGAGTACTTCTACCTCTTTTGGGCGACGGAGACGCGTGCGCATCCGCGCACGAGGGTACTCCCGGCCGCTGCTTCGGAACTGGCTCCAAACGGGTACCCATTCTTCGTGCTGTTCTTCTATTGCGGGCTCTGCCCGCCCTTCTCGGAGTTCTTCTGCGATATCATGAACACCTACGGCCTCTGCCTCCTTGATTTCACCCCCAATGCCGTTCTGACCATGGAAGTTTTCGCACATTTGTGCGAAAACTTTGTCGGAGTCCACCCCAATGTTGCCCTTTTCTGCCACTTCTTCATGCCTTGGGTAGAGAGAGGAGAGCCGCTTGCCGGAGGGATCGCCTGGATCTCAAGAGTCGGCAAGAAGGAGGCGTACTTGGAGGGTGAGCTCCGCAGCAAGTGGGAGGAGTGGAGAGCGGAGTGGTGCTGGATCATCGAGGAGAATCCGCAGCCCTTCACCGCCGTGCGCCAAGCTCCAATAGTGCGCGGCAATGACTGGAGCAACGTGGCCCCGGAAGACGAGAGGCTGAAGATCGCCATTACTAGGATCCTTCGCCTCAGGCTTGCCGGGCTCACTGTAGGCGCTGTAGGCGCAGATTTCCTCCGCCGCCGCATCGCCCCCCTGCAGGAGAGGGGGAGGCCCGCCTGGGAATTCAAGAACTCGGCGGACATCATGAGGCTGCGGCCGGGCCTCAACTACAACTTCACCGTCTTGGAGCTGGATGCAATGCTCCTGGAGTTGTTCAAACGCGATCCCCAGCACCCATTCATGCTGGCGAGGGGCGTTGTTCCATTGTGCAATAATTCTTCGCTTGACCGGATCCGCGCCATGATGCTGTTGTGCGATTCACACGGAATCGTTCCAACTTGGCAAGAGCCTGCGGATGACGTCGTGCAAGCGTTCTTCGACAACTTGGAAGAAGTGCCGGTCCGCGCTGACGAGCAGAAGAGCCTCACCCGTGACACCACCGATGAGGAGCTGCAGCGCATCGCCACTAGGGCGGAAGAGGTTGCGGCCGCAGCTGCCGCGGGCGCGTTCGGGTTCACTGTGGAGGAGGCGGAGGCGGCAGAGGCGGCAAACCTCGCCGAGCGCGCGGAGTTCATTGGCGAGGAAGAGCCTGCCGGCTCTGAAGCTGAGCCGAGCGAGGCCGGTGAGGAAGAGCCCGAGCCTTCAGAAAGCTTGCCGCAGGCGGAGCCCCCGGCCCCGCCAAGAAGGCGTCTTCACAGGGCCGCGGACGTAGCGGGGCGGCAGCCGGGTCAACAGCCGCCGAGCCGTGCGACATGCTCTACCGCGGCAAGCAATGTTGCCGCGGGAGCGCCTCACGCAGCAGCGGCAACTGGAGCGGGATCTTCCCGGGCCACCGCCACCGCCCCCGCCAAGCGGGCAAGGGATCCTACTCCTCTGCCTCGCCGTACTGGAGGGGAGCCGGACTTCGATCTTTCCGCGCTCAGCTCCGACGAGGAGGAAGAAGAGTAAGTTTCTTTGGTGCTCTTGTAGTTCTTCAATCTTGTTGTTTTTATCTTGTATCTGACTTGCTTCAATCTGAACTTCTTTCTTTTCAGGACGCTGGCCTAGAGAGCGGCGAAGAGGGCCAAGGCCGCGGTGATTGTCATCGAAGATGACCCCACCGTGTCAGCAAGGGGTGGGTTCGAGACCACCTTGACGGACCCGGCAACCACTCCTCAAAGCAGCCCCCAGCGCAGCCCCCAGCATAAGTTCATAGTTAGCTTTCTGCTGTCAAGCGCGCATGAGTGCTTTTTCCTTTGTTGATATCTTGCTTGTTGATTTGTGTAGGAGCAGAGCAGCCATATCAGGAGCGCCCGGAAGCTGGTCCCGAAGTGCCATCTGCTTCAACTACGCCGCCAAGGAAGGAGTCCCCGGCAAGGGAGCGCTCTCCGACAAGGGAGAACTCTCCGGCAAGGGGCAGTTCTCCAGCAAGGGACAGGACCGTCGATCCTGCGGCGGCCGAGACCGCAACTGCAGATCTTGGCACAGGTAATTCACTTGCCCAAAAACTTTCCCTTGGGTTCTTCTCCTTCTGATTTTCTTCTCTTGGATTTTTGATTGATTTTTCTCCCTTCTTCGTTCTTCAGACCCATCTCCTGCTGAGCCAATGGAGACAGAGGGCGCCGGCGAGGAAGGCGCGCATGGCAGCACTGACGACGACGCCGCCAACGAAGAAGGGGCCGGTGCTGATGAGACCGCCGGCGAGGAGGCCGCCAAGGCTGCCGGCGAGAGGTCGGGCGATCGCACTGATGACCCTGAGGCCGCAGGAGCGCCAGGCGCTGCACCGACCGCCGATCCCTCTGCCGCTGCTGCGGAGCCGGGCTCCGAGGAGCCCCAACCCGGTGCCTACTTGAAGGCCGGCGACGACATCTTCATCAAGCTACCCTGGGCGTCGAGCTCCAGGGCGCCGGTCGAGGGGGAAACTTTCGATGAGGAAGTGCTCGCCTCCGCTGGACTGTCGTTGGTTGACGCGCCCAGCAGCAGCAGTGGCGAGCCTGAGGAGGAGCAGCTGCTGCGGAAGCTGCTGTCACTCTACCGCGCACGGCAAGCCAAGCTGGCTTCCCGGGAAGCGCTTGTCGCAAAGGCGGGAGTTGATATGGAGAAGCGCGCGGAGGAGCTCCGGGGCCACAATCAAGAAGCTCTCCGGTCCCTGGCACAGGAGCGGGAGCGACTCGCCGAGCAGCGCACGGCCTTCCTTCTCGAGAAGGCCGAAGCTGAGGAGGAACAAAGGCTGGCCGCCGAGAAGCAGTCCGCGCGAGAAGGCGAATTGGTGCAGCGGAAGGCCAACCTCGACAGCTACGAGGAGGAGCTCGTCGAGCACGAGCAAGCACTTGGCGGGGCGCTCAAGGAAGCAAAGGACGCTGCCGCAACCGCAGAGGCCGCCAAGAAAGAGCTGGAGGAGAAGGTGGCGCAGCTGGAGGCCAACATCGAGAAGAGCGGCGAGGAGCTTGCCGCGCTCAAGCGTGAGCGTGAGAAGGATGCTGCCGCCCACGGTGAGCTGCAAGGTCTTCTCGCTGAGAGGGGCAAGGAGCTCAGCGCCGCCAAGGATTCCAATGCAGACCTGAAGTTGAAGCTGGCCGTGCTGACGCAGACGCTGGACAACGCCAAGGAGCGGGAGAAGACCTTGTCGGAGAAGGTCAAGGCTGACAAGGCGCTGCTGGAGAGCATCGCAGTTACCCAGAACTCATTCAGAGATACTGTGGAGCACTGGACCGAGGGTCTGGTGAATACTGCCGCAGTCATCGACGAGGAGCTGGCGCAGCTGGGGATGGAGGACTTTGGGTATCCCTCCGACGAGAATCTCCAACCCAATGCCAAGCTCAGCCTGTTCTTCAAGGGCGTGGCGACGGCACTCCAGCGGCTCCGGGAGAGGATCCCAAAGCAGCTGACCGACAAGTCGCGCAAAATCTGCGCCGGGGTTCTCCAGAAGGTGCTGATGAAGGTGGCCTTCCGCAATCCAGGCCTCAGCTTCACCAACGTCCTCAAGTCCTTGCCACCAGACGCCGATCGGGACGCACTCAAGGCCCTTGTCGCACCCATTGTGGACAAGGTGAGCGAGATCAAGAGGGTTGAGGGCGATCGCGTAGACTAGGCCGCCCATTTCTTCTTTTCCCTTGTCGCTGCTAATCATGTTATGAAAACAGTCTGTTAGAGCTGCGACAAGTTATCTTGTAATATAACTTTATTTCTGTTATCAATTGCTATGTTATTTCCTCTACTAGATTCCTTCCTTTGTATGTTTTTACCCTACGCTTCTAGGGAACTTGTCGGCGCAGGCACCCGAGCCGCGAGCGCTGAGTGCGGAACGTCAGCAGCCTGCTGGCGGCGCTGCTTCCGACAAGAAACCTTGTTGCGACTAGATGCAGCACACTTAAGTTGTTGAGCGGACTCGAAACAAAGTAAGGGCGCAACTAGCCACGAGTTGGTTCCTCCGCGCACCGGTTTTCCATACAAAGCAGGGTCGTTCGAGGAAGATAACTCAAAAATTTAAAAACTGATTGCTCAAACTTTGGCAACTTAGCTTTTCTATCGTTTGCTTCCCGGCAAGGCAAAACTTTGCTTGAACGATGCCTGGTCCATACCACAATCTTCTCCTCCCCCCCCGGCAAACTTGTGTGCGAGGGAACCTTCTTTTCCTTTGTTGAAAAAAAAGAAAGAAGAGAAAATAATGATATGGAGCCTTTCGGCTCGTTATTGCTTACCGGATGTAGGTGCTGCACAAAGTGTTAGATAACGCATGCAAGAAAGAAACTAATGCATGAAATGGACAAGTTTTGCGGAGCACGTGGGGTTCTATTTATGCACGGGATCTGTGCCCGGCTTTGTACAAAGGATTACATGCAACAGCGGCAAGACTTGTACAAAAGGTGGTTGCCGGAACGGGTTCCGGCAACCGCGCCCTACGGGAAAAACTTACGAAGATGTTCTATGTTCCAGGAGTTGCTCACCGGAATGCCATCTTCGGTCTCAAGGCGGACAGCACCGGGCCTTGTGACTCGTTTCACCCGATAAGGGCCTTCCCACTTTGGTGTCAACTTGTTGGAATTCTTGGCGGACTGAACGCACCGAAGAACAAGGTCGCCTTCCTCGAAGCTTCTGGCCTTAACTTTGCGGCTATGGTAGCGGCGCAAAGCTTGCTGGTATCGAGCAGCTCGTACAGCAGCCTGAAGACGATCTTCCTCAAGGAGCAGCGCGTCGTCTTGTCGCAGCTGTTCTTGCTCAAGCTCATCATAAGCGAGCACTCGAGGCGATCCGTATACGAGTTCCGTGGGGAGAACTGCCTCTGCTCCATAGACTAGAGCGAAAGGCGTCTGCCCAGTGGCTCGATTTGGCGTCGTTCTGATCGACCAAAGAACCACCGCAGCTCCTCGATCCAGTTTCTTCCGCACTTGTGCAGCCTGTCGAAAGTTCTGGTCTTGAGCCCGCGCAGCACTTCAGCATTTGCCCTCTCTGCTTGACCGTTGCTTCTCAGATGAGCAACAGAAGCGAAGCAGACCTTGGCGCCAAGGTCTTGGACGTACTGCATGAAGGTGCGGCTCGTGAATTGCGTGCCGTTGTCGGTGATGATCCTGTTAGGGATCCTGAAACGGCAAACAATTGACCTGAAGAACTTGACTGCTAACAGTGCTGTCACCTTCCCCACTGGCTACACTTCCGGCCACTTTGTGATTTGTCGATTGCGACATACAAGTACTCAAAGCCCCCGACAGCTCGGGGGAAAGGGCCGAGGATATCGAGCCCCCAGACCGAAAATGGCCAGGATAAAGGGATCGTCTGGAGAGCTTGAGCTGGCTGGTGTATCTGTTTGGAGTGGAACTGGCACGCTTCACACTTGGTTACTTGTGCAGTTGCATCCTGGAGGGCCGTCGGCCAAAAGAAACCTTGCCGGAAAGCTTTGCCGGCAAGTGCTCTTGCGCCAATGTGGTGGCCACATATGCCTCCATGTATCTCTGCCAAAAGCTTTTGTCCATCTTCCCGGCAAATACACTTCAATTTCACACCGTTGAGTCTTCTTCTGTACAGTATGCTATCGACAAACTGGTACATACTTGACTGCCGGGCTACTTTTTCCGCTTCTTCTTGTTCTTCGGGAAGTTCTCCTGTCTGAAGGAAATGGACAATCTGCTGTGCCCATGCTGGAGCTTGTGGCTCGACAACAAGGACTAAAGGCACATCTGCTGCTGCGGGAACATCCGCTTCTATGGCAAGGACTTGCGGCCCTGCTGGAGCTTGATGTTCCCCGGCAAGCTTGCCGGAGCAAAACTTGTCGGGAGCGTCTGCTTCAACGGAACAAACCATAAGGCTTGCCGGAGCAGACTGCTCCTCAGCATCCTTGGTGTTGATCTTGGGGACTTTCTTGGCGGCGGCTTCGGGGAGCTCTGCCGGAAAGTAGTCACCAGAAACCAACTTCCTCTTCTTGCTTTGTCCAGTTGATGGTGTCACGGATGGTTGAGTCAACTTGAGCACAAAGATCCCTGGTTCCACAGGTAACTTTAGTGCGGCGCACTTTGACAGGCCATCAGCAATGTCATTCTGAGCTCTTGGGATATGCTCCATCTGTAGGCCGTCAAAGTGCTCTTCTAGCTTCCTCACTTCATCAACATATGCTTCCATCAATGGACTCTGGTAGTTCTTGTTCACTTGGCGGACGACAAGCTGTGAGTCACCCCTGACAATGAGCTTCTTGATCCCAAGGTTTGCTGCAATTCTGAGACCGGCAAGCAATCCTTCATACTCTGCAGTATTGTTGGTTGCTTGCTCCTTGGGAAAGTGCATTTGGACTACGTACTTGAGGTGCTCTCCGGTGGGCGCGACAAGCAGCACGCCCGCACCGGCGCCTTGCAGCGAGAAGGCACCATCAAAGTACATCAGCCACTCTTTGCTTGCCTCTTTGACGGGGATGCTCGTCTCTGGAATTTCTTCATCTGGTGTTGGCGTCCATTCTGCTATGAACTCTGCCAATGCTCTGCTTTGGATAGTTGAAGTGCTCTCAAACTTGAGGCCAAAGCTTGACAGTTCCAGCGCCCACTCGACAATCCTGCCTGTCACTTCTGGATTTTGCAGTATCCTCTTCAGCGGAAAGCGAGTGACGACTGTGATCTCATGTGCTTGGAAGTAATGGCGCAGCTTTCTCGAGGCCATGAGAAGGCCGAAACGCAACTTCTGCACACCAGAGTACCTTGATCTAGCCCCTTGTAGAAGGGAACTGACAAAGTAAACTGGATGCTGCACCATTTTCTTCTGCATCTTATCATGCTCCTGCGCAGATCCATCTCTGTCGGGACCAGAGCTTGTCGGCGAAGCCCCCTACTTGTCGCTGGATGCATCTGCCGTGGTTGCTGGCTCATCATCTGCCTCCCTCTCCGCCACTAACGCAGCACTAACCACTTGATTGGTTGCTGCTATATACAGCAGCAACTTCTCTTGCGGCTTAGGTGCGACAAGTGTTGGAGTGGAGGACAGGTATCTCTTCAAGTCCTGCAGCGCAGCCTCCGCCTCCGGAGTCCATTTTATTGGACCTGCCTTTTTCAAAATTTTGAAAAATGGCAGGGCGCGCTCAGCAGATCTAGAGATAAACCTGCTGAGAACAGCCACGCAACCGGCAAGCCTTCGTACATCCTTGACGCGCTTTGGTGCTTCGATCTTCTCAATGGCCTTGATCTTGTCGGGATTGGCTTCAATTCCCCGCTGAGACACGAAGAACCCGAGAAGCTTGCCGGAAGGGACTCCAAACACGCACTTCTCGAGGTTAAGCTTGAGGTTGATCTTGCGCAGATTTGCAAATGTCTCGTCTAAATCTTGAATCAGGGTCGCCATGTTCTTGCTTTTGACCACTATGTCATCCATGTAGGCTTCCACATTTCTGTGCATCTGTGGCTCAAAAGCGTCGTGGACTACCCTTGTGAATGTTGAACCAGCATTCTTCAAACCGAAAGGCATCCGTATGAAGTAGTACGTGCCACACGGGGTGATAAATGCGGTTTTCTCTTCATCCTCTTCTGCCATGAAGATCTGATGGTATCCTGAGTATGCATCAAGAAATGAAAGCAAATCACATCCGGCTGTGGAGTCAACAATCTGGTCAATGCGCGGCAAGGGAAATGGGTCTTTGGTACAAGCTTTATTAACATCAGTGAAGTCAATACAAAGCCTCCATTTCCCGTTAGCCTTGCGCACGACAACAGGATTGGCCAACCACGTGGGATGGAGCACTCCTCTGACAAGGCTTGTTGCTTCCAACTTCTTGATTTCTTCTGCGATGAATTCTTGGCGCTCCACTGCCTGTTTCCTGACTTTCTGCTTGACGGGCCACGCATGAGGACAGACGGCAAGGTGGTGCTCAATTACTTTCCTGGGAACACCGGGGATATCAGACGGTTGCCACGCAAACACGTCGACATTCGCCCGCAGGAAAGCAACGAGCGCGCTTTCCTATTTGGGGTCAAGAGTGGCGCTGATGGTGAAGGTACCACCAGTGCCATCCTCCTTGGCGGACACCTTCTTGGTCTCAGGTGGAGCTGCCATTTCCTTCTTACACTTGCCGGTGGAGCTCGATGGTGCGTCCTCGACGGTATCGCAGCACTCCGAAGAGGTGCACTTGCCGGAGTGGGCATCAGAGCTCTTGCCGGACTTGGTCTTCTTCTTCCCCCCGGGAGCTTCAGCGGCAAGTGTCTTGCGTTCTGCTGCGGTTGCTGCTTCCCGGTAGATCTTGTCGGCACAGATAAGAGCATCCTTCTTATCGCCAGGGACAGAGATGACACTTATCGGGCCTGGCATTTTCAGTACGTTGTATGCATAGTGAGAGGCTGCCATGAACTTGGCGAGTGCCGGACAGCCAAGGATTCCATTGTAAGGTAATGGAAAGTCAGCAACATCAAACGTGACCCTCTCAGTCCTGAAGTTCAGCTCGCTGCCAAATGTTACCGGCAACGTGATCTTTCCCTTCGGCTTGCTCCTTCCCGGGTTGATTCCTTGAAATGTACCGGTCTCTTCGAGCTCGCTGTCAGGGATCTGGAGTTTCTGGAGCACCGCGGAGGAGATCAGGTTCAAGCCGGCCCCGCCGTCAACTAGCATCTTAGTGACCTTGAGGTTGCGGATTGTTGGTGACACCAACATCGGCAAGCACCCGACCGCAGTTATGCGATCAGGGTGGTCCTCAATATCAAAGATGACAGGCGTGCTGGACCATTTCAGAGGCTTGCGTGACTCGACGGGTGGTTCTGCTGCATTAACTTCCCGCACCCACTGCTTGAGCTGACGGTGCGAGGTATGCAGAGAAGCACCACCATCAACGCACAGGACCTCTGTGGCTTTCTGGAACTCCTGCTCATCAGTCTCCTCATCATCCATGTCTTCATCGTCGTCGTCATCTTCATCCTTGTCGCGGCCGCGAGGAGGTCTGTCTCCTTGCCGCTGCTTGGCCTTGCCGCGGCGTCCTCCTCGGCCGGGACGTTTCTTGCCGGATCCCCCAGCACCTTCCTGGGCCTTCTCCTTGTCGCGCCGCTCGTATTCAGCTTTCTGTTGCTCAACAAGCTGCTCGACTTTTTTGCAGCTCTGGAGATCATGGCCCTTGGTGCGGTGGATCTTGCAATACTGCTTGTTGGTGCCGTCCTGCTTGTCGGAGACCGCCACCTCTGCGGCAACCTCCTTGCCGGAGTCACCAGCTTTGGCTTTCTTGGCGCCACCACCATTGCCGGACTGCTCAACAACTAGCACCTCTTTGCCTTTCCTCTTCCTGTTGTTCCGCCGCCGGTTTTTCCTTGCCGGGGCAGCATCTTCACTGTCAGATCCTCCCGCTCCTACATTCTCTCCGGGGAGTCTCCTCCCTTCCTCAGCACGTGCACACTTGTCGGCCAGTGCATATAACTCACTGACGTCCCTGATCTTGCACATCGCCATTTCCTCCCGCATCCTGCAGTTTCGCACGTTCTGATGGAACGCGCTGATCACCGCGGCAGGGTGGACGTCTGGGATGTTGTGCTGCACACTATTGAATCTCTGAATGTACTTGCGCAGGGGCTCTCCTTCCTTCTGGGCGAGCAGATGAAGATCACTCTCCTGGCCATGAGGCTTGTGTCCGCCTGTGAAGGCACCGACAAACTGATGGCACAGATCAGCCCAAGAGGATATGGAGTTGTCCGGCAAGTGCATGAGCTAGGATCTGACGTTGGGCTTGAGCACCAGCGGGAAGTAGTTGGCAAGGATCTTGTCATCCCGTCCCCCGGCAGCCTACACCGCAATGGTGTAGATGCTGAGGAACTCCGACGGATGCGTCTTGCCGTCGTACTTCTCCGGTACGTCTGGCTTGAAGTTCTTCGTGCTGGGCCACTGGACTTGCCGCAGCTCACGAGTGAACGCAGGGCAACCTACCGCGTACGGCAGATCGCCTGGTTCCCCTGGCGCATGCATGTCAACAGAGGGCCCAGCGCGCTTGTCGGATTGATATCGCGCTTCTCTTCGGCGCTCGATGCGAGTTCGAGCGTCTTCTTGTTGTCGATCATGAAGAACTTGGCGCTGATCGCGACGAGCTCGTGGATCCGACGATGCGGTGGAGTCGCTGTCGAGGTGGATCCGGCGAGTCGGCGATCTTGGCCTTCGGGGTGGTGATTGCATGGTAGTTGCACCTCCACCCGTTTCGTCGCCACCGGCTCGCGCCCGGCAACCCTACCGCCGCGGCGACGCACTCGGCCGCCATGGAGTGTCGCCGTTGGCGTAGCCGATGAGACTCTGAATGGTGGCCCTCCATTCGTCGATCTTGTCCGACGTCGGAGGGTAATCTAGGAGCAGTTGAGCTCGCGCCAAAGCTTCTGCTAGAGTGGTGGGTGGCAGTGGCGGACGGCGCGAGGAGCGGGACGTGCTCGGACTTCTAAAGATGTTAGAAGGAGCAGTATCCCGTCCAAGCGACCGTGCCCCGCTCGTGCCAGCACGCTGGCATGCATGCTGGTCTTGAGCGCCCCGAGATCCACCAGCTTGGTCTTGGCCTATCATGCGTATGGCACTGCAAGTGCCATGACGCTGTTGGTCTTGCGCCTCCTGAGAGTGGCGCGGAACATGTACAGTCGCCGAGGTTTGTGCAGCCTTGTCCTTGGACCTGGCAGCATCATAAGCTTCCTCATCGACATCCATTCTTCCGCCGGCATCCATTCCACCACCCGTTTGCTCCAACGGTGGCGGAAGTGACGTGGACGGAGCGGCTGCCGCCGAAGTCTTCTTCTTTGGTGGCATGTTGATGAAGGGAATGAAGATCTAGCTCGTGTGAACGCCGGATCAGGTTCACACAATCTCGACGCCCCCTACCTGGCGCGCCAAAGATGTCGGGGAAACTGATCCACGAACACCTATGGGGCCGGCGGACCGAGCCCCTTTCGGTTCAGCGGGGGGCGGAGATCACACGAAGAGCAGATCGAGGCGAAGCACACGAGCAGTTTACCCAGCTTCAGAGCTCTCCGGAGAGATAACACTCCTACTGCTGCTTGTTTGATTATCTTGTGTTCTTGCTCCAGAGAGAGAGCGTAGTGTTTTTCTGGGTTCCGAACCAGTCGAACCCCCTCTACGTTGCGCATGGGCCTCCTTTTATACGCTAAAGGGGTCACCGACAGGTGGCAACGCAGAGAAGGGTACAAATGTAAAAAGCAAGGTGGTTGGTACAGTTACTTGTACAGTGCACCCTACCTAACCCTGACGGCAGGGGACAAGGGCATTAAATGCCCGTCTGAGTCGCCCAAACAGTGCAGAAAAGGACCGTTAGGGGCGCCACCGTTCGCCACGATGGCGATCTTGTCAGCTTCGCATGCCACTGCGCACCGCTGGCTGCACAGCCTCCCGCCACGCGCGCCTGGAGAGGCCCCCAGAGCGACACATTGGTGGATGCGCTGGAGCGTGGGCACAGAGTGGCCGCCTGTCGCGGCAAGCGCCTTGCCGCTGCTGTTATCTTGTCGGGTCCGGAAGCTTGTCGCTCACCGGGCCTCGAGGTACCTTGGTTGGTCTTCCCGGCAAGCTCCTCTTGCCGGGGCCTTGTTGCCTTGCCGGAGCGCGTGGCGCGTCGCGGCAAGTTCCTTTGAGTGCCTTGGTTGGCCTTCCCGGCAAGCTCCTCTTGCCGGGGCCTTGTCTCCTGAGCTTAAATACTTTGTTCTTGAATGGCTCCAAGGGAACCGCAGAGGATCTTGGCGTTCGCCCGGCAAGCCTTGCCGCGGGGTGCTGCAACTGCCCGTGCACAAGTTCGGGGTACTAGGGTACCCCTATTCTAGTACACCGACAGAGTATGAGGCATAAAAGTTGTTGAGAGTTAACAAACATAGTTTTGGTCATCGTTGCAATTAATAGGAAGTAATAAAGAAAGAGAGGTTCTTGCATATAAATATACTATCTTGGACATCTTTTATGATTGTGAGCAGTCATTAAGTATGACATGCTAAAGAGTTGATGTTGGACAAGGAAGACAATATAATGGGTTGTGTTTTCTCACATCTCAGTTAAAGTATATTGTCATGGATCTTCCTAACATGTTGAGCTTGCCTTTCGCCCTCATGCTAGCCAAAAATTCCTTGCACCAAGTAGAGATACTACTTGTGCTTCAAAATATCTTTAAACCCAGTTTTGCCATGAGAGTCCACCATACCTACCTATGGATTGAGTAAGATCCTTCAAGTAAGTTGTCATGTTGCAAGCAATAAAAATTGCTCTTTAAATATGTATGACTTATTAGTGCAGAGAAAATAAGCTTTATACGATAGTGTGATATGAAAGTAATAAAAGCAATGGATTGCATAATAAAGGTTCATATCACAAGTGGCAATATAAAGTGACGTTCTTTTGCATTAAGATTTTGTGCATCCAACCCTAAAAGCACATGACAACCTCTGCTTCCCTCTGCGAAGGGCCTATCTTTTATTTTATGTCTTTATATTATGCAAGAGTCAAGGTGATCTTCACCTTTCCCTTTTTCATTTTATCCTTTGGCAAGCACCTCGTGTTGGAAATATCCTGATATATATATCCAATTGGATGTAAGTTAGCATGAACTATTATTGTTGACATCACCCAAAGGTGAATACGTTGGGAGGCAACACTATAAGCCCCTATCTTTCTCAGTGTCCGATTAAAACTCCATAACCATAAGTATTGCATGAGTGTTAGCAATTGTAGAAGACTATATGATAGTTGAGTATGTGGACTTGCTAAAAAGCACTATTATTGACTCTTTCTGATGTTATGATAAATTGCAATTGCTTCAATGACTGAGATTATAGTGTGTTAGTTCTCAATGAAGTTTATGATCCATACTTGACATTGTGAATAGATTGTTACTTGAGTATAAGAAATCATATGATAAAATCTATATATGTTGATGTTATAAGAATGATCATGATGCCCTCATGTCCGTTGTTTATTTTTCTCGACACCTCTATCTCTAAACATGTGGACGCATTTTCCGATATCGGCTTCCGCTTGAGGACAAGCGAGGTCTAAGCTTGGGGGAGTTGATACGTCCATTTTGCATCATGCTTTTATATCAATATTTATTGCATTATGGGTTGCTATTACACGTTATGTCACAATACTTATGGCTATTCTCTCTTATTTTACAAGGTTTATCATGAAGAGGGAGAATGCCGACAGCTGGGGTTCTGGCTGGAAAAGGAGCAAATATTGGAAACCTATTCTGCACAGCTCCAAAAGTCCTAAAACTCCATGGAAGTCATTTTTGGAATTAATAAGAATTATTGAGCGAAGAAAACACCAGAGGGGGCCCACACCCTGGCCAGGAGGGTGCCCCCCCTACTGGGCGCGCCCCCTGTCTCCTGGGGCCCCTGGTGGCCCTCCGGTGTCCATCTTCTGCTCTATGAAGGCTTTTACCATGGAAAAAATCATAAGCCAGCTTATGGGAAGAAACTCTGCCGCCCCGAGGCGGAACCTTGGCGGAACCAATCTAGGGCTCTGGCGGAGCTGTTCTGCCGAGGAAACTTCCCTCCGGGAGGGGGAAATCATCACCAACGATCCTCTCATTGGGAGGGTTTCAATCTCCATCAACATCTTCACCAGCACCATCTCATCTCGAAACCCTAGTTCATCTCTTGTATCCAATCTTGTATCAAAACCACAAATTGGTACCTGTGGGTTGCTAGTAGTGTTGATTACTCCTTGTAGTTGATGCTAATTGGTTTACTTGGTGAAAGATCATATGTTCAGATCCTTAATGCATATTAATACTCCTCTGATCATGAACATGAATATGCTTTGTGAGTAGTTACGTTTGTTCCTGAGGACATGGGTGAAGTCTTGCTATTAGTAGTCATGTGAATTTGGTATTCATTCGATATTTTGATGAGATGTATGTTGTCTCTCCTCTAGTGGTGTTATGTGAACGTCAACTACATGACACTTCACCATTATTTGGGCCTAGAGGAAGGCATTGGGAAGTAATAAGTTGATGATGGGTTGCTAGAGTGACAGAAGCTTAAACCCTAGTTTATGCGTTGCTTCGTAAGGGGCTGATTTGGATCCAGTAGTTTCATGCTATGGTTAGGTTTACCTTAATACTTCTTTTGTAGTTGTGGATGCTTGCAATAGGGGTTAATCATAAGTGGGATGCTTGTCCAAGAAAGGGTAGTACCCAAGCACCGGTCCACCCACATATCAAATTATCAAAGTACCGAACGTGAATCGTATGAGCGTGATGAAAACTAGCTTGATGATAATTCCCATGTGTCCTCAGGAGTGCTTTTCTCATTATAAGAAATTTTCCAGGCTTGTCCTTTTCTACAAAAAGGATTGGGCCACCTTGCTGCACTTTAGTTACTTTCATTCCCTTGTTACCCGATAAAAATTATCTTATCACAAAATTATTTGTTACCTACAATTTTAGTGCTTGCAGATAATACCTTACTGAAAACCGCTTGTCATTTCCTTCTGCTCCTCCTTGGGTTCGACACACTTACCTATCGGAAGGACTACGATAAATCCCCTACACTTGTGGGTCATCACACGCAGAGATGGCCGACATTCCTCTGAGAGATACAGTGCCACTGGAAGCAATTCAGTTGGATAGTGATCTGGCCTATGAAGAGAAGCTAGTCCAGATTCTCGAGTTTTCCAATCGAGTTACTCGCAGCAAGGTTATCAAGTTTTGCAAAGTTCAGTGGAGCCAACATACCGAGGAGGAAGCTACCTGGGAGCAAGAAGAAGACCTCCACAAGGACCACCCAAACTTTTTTGCTAACCAACCCGAATCTCGAGGGCGAGATTCATCTTAAGGGGGTAGGTTTGTAACATCCCAATTTTTAATTTGGATGTTATACATAGATCATTCGTATGCATATCATATTTAATTGCATCTTGGTTGTGATCCACGAAATCTTAAGCAACTCAAGGACCTAAGGAGAGAGTTGGAGGTTTCATAAAATTTTCATTTTTCAATTTATTTCAAATTTTAAAAGTGGATCAATTTGATTTTAAATAATTTATTTCCAATTATTTCAATTCAATAAAATAAATGAGAGAGGATAAAATGACTTCCTCAAAACAGAGGAGAAATATTGGAAAAGAAAATTTGAAATCAAATTATTATTTTTGTTTCAATTTTATTTGGAACTTTATTTGAATTAGAGAAAAATATGCATTTTTCAAAATTGCATTTAGTCCATAAAAATGTTCATCTTGTCCCAAATATTAGGTAGGGATGGTGAAAATTGTTTCTGGAATTTTTAGAATTTTATTTCTATTTATTAGGATTTTCTTCGCGGAAATCACTTTAAAAAAGTTCCTGGGCTGGCCCAGCTCGCGCCGACGCCTTCCTCCCGCTCGGGAGGGTCCCGACCGTCGCTGCAGGGGAGTCCGGCTCGGACTCCCGATCCGGCGCCCCCTCACCCAAGTCGCCGCCCCGACCCCCCCCCTTATGTACTCCCTCCCCCCGACCCTCTCTCTCACCCCGCCACCGCCGCACAAGCCGCCGTGG
>NC_041383.1:275300440-275318285 GCF_002162155.2 Triticum dicoccoides
GTGGCCGCCCGCTTGCGCCGCCGCACCCGAACCCCGCCGCTGCCGCTCGCTGTAGCTGCCGCCGAAGCCGCCGCCGCTCGCGCTAGTCGCCGCCATCGTTGCCTTGCCCCGCCGGAGCCGCCGCCCCGTCGTTGACCGATTCGACCGAACCGGTACAAAACCGCCCCGGTTCGCCGGTCTTTTTTGGGTTTTTTTTCTTGGTTTACTTTTAGATCGGTTCGTTTTTATTCGTTAGTTAATTAACAAACGTTCACCCGCTAGTTTCTTATAACAAACGAATTCATTTGTTAGGTTCTGTTAGCGAACGTTCATTCTGTAGATTTTTCTTTTTAGTTTAATTTTTGGCCACGGACCTATCCGCGAATAGTTTTATTGCGATTTAGCTCCTGATCTTAAAACTAGCGTAACTTTTTGCTCGTTTATCCAAATTAGATGAAATCAATGCCTAAATCTTCGTAACGATCCCCTATTTCCATTAAACCAACTTGAACATGATTTTGACAATTTAAAATTTGAGTTTAGTGAAGATTAGTATTTGATCTTGTTTCATTTGTATCTTGAGTTTCGTAACTCCGTTTGAGTTGATTATTTTTGCAAATCGTAGCTAATCACATGTACCTACTATTAAGATCTAATCCACATGAAAATAATGTTGTAGGTTTTGTTTTTTGTCTAGTTTAGTTGTTTGCTTGTTTCGAGTTTTATTTGGATCTTTTCTCGATTTCTCTTTGTTTCGTTTGGTTGATTGCTTATGTATGCTTCTGTCTGTCCATGCTAGATTATCCGGAGTGCGGAGCTTGTTACTACGAATCCCTAGAGTTTGTAGGTCGTCAGCAAGGCAAGTTACATTTTGATCATACTCTTCTATACCCAATTTTTACTATGCATTAGTATTGCTCCTCAAATATTTGCATGAGTAGGATTGGGAACTTATGGTTTGGTTGTAGTAATTGAGGTAGGAACCTAATACCTTTGATCACCACGGGAATATCTTATGCTCTATTATTGCTTAGCCATGCTCGTAGACGGGGGTTGGATCATGATACACATGGAAGTTGTGAGAGTTATTAATCTTGGATAACATTAAGGTGGCAACTTTAATACACATCTTGGTGGATTGGTTGGGGCACCTGGAGAATCCAGTGTTTGTCTATTTTGGAAATCCCGAAGTACCCGTGTGATTTTTCCTTGGTTCGCCACCCAGGCTCAAAGGGATCATATGATATTTCATGCCTAGAAACTTCCGTGTGCAGCCACAAGCCATTATGGGCTCTGGCATAGTTGAGTAAGTTGTATGAACTCTCAAAGAGATGGACTAGCAGATGTAGGGGAAAGTAGGTGTACCGGTCTCCCGGAGTAGAGAGTTAATGCTTCAGAAAGACTATGTCTCGATCTTCCGATCATGGATGTGGTCGAGTCTTGTGGGGAAAAGTGGACATCTTGAGTATCTGGAATTGGATATTATGGTTGATCTCATCACTCTTTAAATTAACTAAATTGGGCTTAATGATGATACTTGTTTAATTGGGATTTGAGTTGGAGGAACCTTCTCAAATATTGGTACATCTTGGGAGTAGTAAATAAATTTATTCCTTTGTTGTAGGGAAAAACTAGATTTATGCAAAATCTTAAACTTAGAGCCTCCACCAGCCAAATATTGCATGTAGATGTAGTTCTTGCATTCGTTGCTTTAAAGTGTATCTCTGTCAGCATATTCAATGTGCTGACCTACACGGCTGCAATGTCTCATGTTGCAGACTTCTCAGACGATGAATAAGGTGCGATAGGTTATTCTCATGCACTCAGCTATGCCGTTGGAGTTGATGGACTCATTTAACTTCGAAGCTTCTGCAGTTATTTAGTTTAGATGGCCTTCAGCCATATTATTTGTGTAATCATAATCTTTATGAGGATCTCGATGTAATAAGTGTGTGATTGAAACTCTGTTATAATTCCTTGAGTATTGTGTGTGTCAGCATTACTGATCCAGGGATGACACTTAAGCACAGAGACTTTGGTCCATTGGGATCGTGGTCGCTACAATTAGATTGTTTTTTAATCTGTTTTCTTCTAGTTAGTCTTCGTTCGCTAGATTAGCTACTTAGCGAACGCCCTCTAGCCGATCATGGTGCGCCACGTCGCAGGAGAGATCTGTTTTTTTTCTTAACCGCGGCCACCGAATACCCTAAGTAGTGTCCACCCACCCAGTTTTGTTAGCAAACGCACAACCTGGGCCAATCAGACCGTAACACATGGCCACTGGCCGATCCGAAGTTTTGTCCTTATTTTCGTTTCTGTTTTAAAAACAGAAATAGTTTCAATTTTAGATTGCTTATAACTTTTATGTTTTAGATCCAAATTGAGTGATTCTTTTTGCATTGTGTCAAAAATTTGATGAAGTTACTGTTTGTGTACTTAGTTTTCAAATTTGAGTAGTTTACATTTGTATTGTTTCAAATATGCTTCAAACGCTGTTTTGGCTCTAGTTTGAGTTTTATAAAATATTTTTGATTGATTGCTTTTGCTAATGTTTTGTTGTTGTATTGCCTATCCAGTAGCATATAGTGATTTATTTTTAGTTCATTTTAAATTAGGTTTATTGGAAAACGGTATTGTTTTGCTTACGTAGTTGTTTTAATCATATAATTAGTATTTTTAATTATTTTTAGTTAATTCTTTTTGTAACTTTTTACATGTTGTTATATGTTTCTGTTAGAGTACAGATAAAATTTTGTAGTTATTTATTAGTGTTTAGCTACTGCCTTTGTATTTGCTTGTTTAATTCAGAGTGATAGTTGGTTAAAATAGTTTTATTAGTTTTAAAAGTAATTTGTTTTTCCACTTCAAGTTATGTTGTTATTGTTTCTGTTATTTAGGAGTAAATCAGTTTCATAATTATTTTAGTATTGTTTACTATTGTCTTAGTGTTTTGCTAGTTGTTCTAGTGTTAATTAGATAGTTATAATAGTTTTTATACTAGTTCTTTTGCTAGTAAATACTAGTAAATTATTTTCTGTTGTTTCATCAGAGTTATATTTTATTTGTTATAAAAAAGTTATTAGAGTAATTAGTGTTGTTATGATAAACTTTGTGTGAGTTGGTCTCCATTAGTTTTCCTTGAAGTTTTATTTGAAGTTTTCCTTTGGTTTTCATTTGTTTTTCTTTGAACATTATTGTTTTCTTTATTGCTTTTTTTATTGTTATTTTGATTGATAGAATTGATTGCCAGAATTGTTGCTTATGTGAATACAATGTTTGATTATATAGATTTTCTCAGAGTGACGAATAGTTTATCAAAGTTTCCGAGAGCGTTATTATCTTCATCAACTTACCAGGCAAGTTCACTTTGACCATGCTTTTCATACATATGTTTTTATTTCTTTTAGTGTCATCTTTGCAACAATCCCTCCAATAGTGATATTGAATCCTTGTAGTTGAGTAGTATGCATGAGGTAGGAACCCATCACCTTGGTACCAAGCCCTGGACGTTATTTATTTTAGTGCTACGCTATAGTAGATGGGGTTGGTATGAGTGTTCGGGAGTGGTGTGATAATGGAGGACTCTACGTCAATGATGGCAACTTCATGATGGCATCAGCAAGGGATTGCATCTTTAGGACCTCAAGACTTCAAGACTCGAGACAAGAACTCAATACACACTGCTGGGTGAAGGATGGATTTGATGGGCACCCTGGAGCAACCAGTGAATGGTCGGGATGCATGGAGAAGCGCCATGGCATCTTGCGGAAAGATTCACCCAGACTCAAAGAGACAGATGAATACTTCATGCCCGGAAGCTTACATGTGCAACCGCAAGTCACTATGGCTCTCGCTTGGTTGACCCTAGTGGTGAATCTGGCTGGGACGGTGCTAGCAGATGTAGAACTACGGTAGGATTGGATGAGCACCGGACAGTGGTCAGAGGAACTCTTCGGAAGACCATGTTTCAGTCGTCTTGTTCTCAAACATGATGAAGTGCGAGAACGTAAAAGAGGGATCGAATCTTGCGGGTAAAGTGTACAAACCTCTATAGAGGGTTAAAACCTAATCGATTAGCCGTGTCCCTAGTTAAAGAACATTTGAGCCCCTGGACTTGGATCTATCTCGGAACTCTCAACACCAGATTGATAACTTAATTATGGGCAACTTATGATGATTTGGGCTATGAGACATCGGTTTGCGGAACCATGTCATGATAGAAAACTCCATAGTACAGACTCCTGATATTCCTTTGTTGTAGGGAAAATAAAACCAGCTTTTATGCAAAACAAAACTCAGACACAGAGCCACAAAGCCATACTGCATATAGTATAGTTTTATCGTCTGTTTTTCTTACAGTGATTTTGCCGGTACATTCAATGTACTTACCTACACAGATACAATGTATCATGTTGTAGGATTATTTATACGACGAGTGAGTTTCGTTGTTGGGTTACGGTCTACACTCAACCTGCCGATGGCATTGATGGGACCCCACACCCGATTGTATGTTTCCATTGAGAGTTATAAGGTATATATATTAGTTTTACGTTATTTATACATGTGATTGCACTTTGATATATACGTTGATGTACTGTGTGTGCCAGCATACTGATCCATGGATGGCACAGATACACACAGACTTGACCGTTTGAGGTTGGGTCGCTACATTAACACAAGTATTTCTACCAATCCACCATTGCTTACTAGCATGACTCTAATATCACCATCTTTATATCTCAAAACAAATGCAAGGAATCAAACTTCTCATATATTCAATGCTCTTTATATGAAAGTTTTTATTATATCCCTCTTGGATGCCCATCATATTAGGACTAAAATCATAACCTAAACAAATTACCATGTTGTTTAAGACTCTCAAAATAATATAAGTGAAGCATGAGAGTTCAACAATTTCTATAATATAAAACCACCGCCGTGCTCTAAAAATATATAAGTGAAGTACTAGAGCAACTGCCTAGCTCAAAATATATAAGTGAAGCACATAGAGTATTCTATTAAATTCACGATTAATGTGTGTCCCTCTCAAAAGGTGTGTACAACAAGGATGATTGTGTCAAACTAAAAAGCAAAGACTCATATCATACAAGATGCTCCAAGCAAAACACATATCATGTGGTCAATAAAAATATAGCCTCAAGTAAATTTATCGATGGGTTGAAGACGAAAGAGGGGATGCCATCTGGGGCATCCCCAAGCTTAGGTTCTTGGTTGTCCTTGAATATTACCTTGGTTACCTTGGAATCCCCAAGCTTAGTCTCTTGCCACTCCTTATTCCATAGTCCACCAAATCCTTACCCAAAACTTGAAACACAAAACTCAACAGGAAACTCATAAGATCCATTAGTGTAAGAAAAGTAAATCACCACTTAGGTACTATTGTGAACTCATTAAAAATTTATAATGGTGTTATATCTACTGTGTTCCAACTTCTCCATGGTTCATACCCCTCGATACTACCCATAGATTCATCAAAATAAGCAAACAACACATAAAAAACCGAATCTTTCAAAAACAGAACAATCTGCAAAGATCTGAATTGTTCTCATACTTATGTAACGCGTTCTGAAACATTTGGACAACGTCGGTAACTTGTATATAAATCTTGTGTAAAAATTTAAGAACCAGATCACGCTCCTGTGAATTAGCAAAATTCTTCTACTGGACGCAAAAGTTTCTGTTTTTCAGCAAAATCAAATCAACTATCACCATGGATCATCCCAAAGGTCTTACTTGGCTCAAACACTAATTAAAAGACTAAAACACAACTACTAAAGAAGTAATAATGTGTATACTCGTAAAAACAGAAAGGAAAAATATTGGGCTGTCCCCCAACAAGCGCTTTTCTTTAAAGCCTTTTAGCTAGGCATTGAGATTTCGATGATGCTCACATGAAAAAGATAATAATTGAAACACAAAGAGAGCATCATAAAACATGTGACAAACATATTTAAGTCTAACATACTTCCTATGCATAGGGATTTTATAAGCAAACAAATTATTAGGGCAACCAAAAACTAGCATATGCAAAGAAGAAGATGGAAACAATAGCAATCTCAACATAACGAGAGGTAATTTAGTAACATGAAAATTTCTACAACCATATTTTCCTCTCTCATAATAATTATATGTGAGATCATATTCAAATTCAACAATATAGCTATCACATAACATATTTTCTACATGATCCACATGCATGCAAAGTTGACGCTCTTCCAAAATAGTGGGATTATCATCAAATAAAGTCATGACCTCTCTAAGCCCACTTTTATCAAAAATTTCATACGATTGATCATGCTCCAAAGTAGTGGGATCATTATTACCTAGAGTTGACACTCTTTCCAAACCCACTTTCAATATTATCGCAAACATATTCATCATGAGGCTTAAAAAAGTTTTCAAGATCATAAGGAGCATTATCACCCCAATCATGATCATTACAATAAGTAGTGGACATAGCAAAATTAGCATCCCCAAGCTTGGGGTTTTGCATATTATTAGCACAATTGACACTAACAAAATTTATAGTACCATCATTGCAATCATGCTTTTCATTCAAGGAGCTATCCTGAATCACTTCATAAATTTCTTCTTTAAGCACTTCATCACAATTTTTAATTCACAAATTTCAAGTAAAACTTCATAAAGAAATCTAGTGCGCTCAACTCACTAGCAATTGGTTCATCAAAGTTGGATCTTTTAAAAAATTAGCAAGTGGATGAGGATCCATAAACTTTTTGCTTTCTGATTTGGAATAACTACACAATTATGGCGAGCAAACAAGCAAACAAAACCAAGTAAGGCATAAAGGCAAACTGAAAGAAGGAGAAAAAAACAAATATTTTTGTGTTTTTCTGAAAACATTTTAGAAGTGGGGGAGAGGAAAACGAGAGGCAAACGGTAAATAATGTAATGCAAGAGACGAGAGTTTATGATAGGTACTTGGTAGGCATGATGTAGAACCTCCCCCGCAACGGCGCCAAAAATTCTTCCAGCTACTTCTTGAGCTTGCGTTGATTTTTCTCTTGAAGAGGAAAGGGTGATGCAGCAAACTAGAGATAAGTATTTCCCTCAGTTAAGAACCAAGGTATCAATCTAGTAGGAGGCACAAGCAAGTCTCCAATATATGCACCTGCACAAACTAACAAACACTTGCACTCAACGCGAAAAAGGGGTTGTCAATCCCTTCACAATCTCAAACAAGAGTGAGAACTAAAAGAGATAGGTATAAAAGATAAATAAAAAATCAAACTAAATTAAAAGTAAATAAATTGCAGCAAGGTATTTTTGGGTTTTTGGTTTTATAGATCTGAAAATATATGATGGAAAATAGAACCGGGGGCCATAGGTTTCACTAGAGGCTTCTCTCTTGAATAAAGCATATGGTAGGTAAACAAATTACTATTTAGCAATTGACAGAAAAGCAAATAGTTATGATGATATATAAGGCAATGATCATGAATATAGGCACCATGTCCATGACAAGTAGACCGAAATGATTCTGCATCTACTACTATTACTCCACACATCGTCTGACTCATGCCTCCATCTAGAGTATTAAGTTCAAAAGAACAGAGTAACACATTAAGCAAGATGACATGATGTAGAGGGCTAAACTCAAGCAATATGATGTAAACCCCATCTTTTTACCCTTAATGGAAACAATACAATACGTGCGTTGCTAGCCCTACTATGTCACTGGGTGAGGACACCGCAAGATTGAACCCATCACAAAGCACCTCTCCCATTGCAAGATAGATCAATCTAGTTGGCCAAATCAAATTAATAAATTGGAGAGAAATACAAAGCTATTTAAATCATGCATAAAAGAGTTCAGAGGAGACTCAAATAATATTCATAGATAATCTGATCAAAATCCCACAATTCATCGGATCTCAACAGACACACCGCAAAAGAAGATAACATCATATAGAACTCCAAGAACATTGAGGAGAACATGGTATTGAAGATCAAAGAGAGAGAGAAAGCCATCTTGCTACTAGCTATGGACCCATAGGTATGTGGTAAACTACTCACACATCATCGGTAGGGCAGCAAGGTTGATGTAGAGGCCCTCCATGATCAAATTCCCCTCCAGCAGGTCGTTGAAAAAGGCCCCAAGATGGGATCTCATGAGAACGGAAGTTTGCGGCAGCGGAAAAGTACTTCTGTGGACGCTTCTGATGTTTGGGGAGTATTTGAGAATATATATAGAGGTGGGACTAGGGTTGGAGGACCCCCGAGGGGTCCACAAGCCAGGGCGCCCCCCGAGGGCTTGTTGTCTCCTCAGGACTCTTTTGGCCCTCTCTCCAAGTCCCATAGGTGTCTTCTAGTCCAAGAAAAATCATCGTGAAAGTTTTCTTCCGTTTGGACTCCGTTTGATACTCCTTTTCTGAAAAAGTCAAAAACAAGGAAAAAACAGAAAATGGCACTAGGCTCTAGGTTAATAAGTTAGTCCCAATAGCAATATAAAATAGCATAGTAATGCATATAAAACATCCAAAACAGATAATATAATAGCATGGAACGATCAAAAATTACAGATACGTTGGAGACGTCAGAACACTACCCCCTACCATTTATTAATCAATTACACATTTCTGTTTTCTAGGTGGATACTCTGGTTTTTCCCAAATACCTATGTCACAAGAGGATCAAGGAAAAAATACTTTTACATGCCCTTTTGGTACTTTTTCTTATAGAAGTATGCCTTTTGGTTTATGCAATGCACCTGCTACCTTTCAAAGATGTATGACTGTTATATGCTTTAACTTTTGTGAAAAGATTGTTGAGGTTTTCATGGACGATTTTTTTGTTTACTAAACTTCTTTTGATGATTGCTTAAGCAACCTTGATCAAGTTTTGTAGAGATGTGAACATACTAATCTTGTCTTGAATTAGGAGAAGTGCCATTTTATGGTAAATGAAGGTATTGTCTTAGGGCATAAAATTTCTGACCGTAGCATTGAAGTGGATAAAGCTAAAGTTGATGCAATTGAGAAAATGCCATGTCCTAAAGATATCATAGGTATAAGAAGTTTCCTTGATCATGCTAGTTTCTATAGGATATTTATTAAAGACTTCTCTAAAATTTCTAGGCCTCTTATTAATATCTTGCAAAAAGATGTTCCATTTGTTTTTTATGATGATTATGTAGAAGCCTTTGAAACACTTAAGAAAGCATTAACATTTGCAACTATTGTTCAACCACCTAATTGGAACTTACCTTTTGAAATTATGTGTGATGCCAGTGATTATGTTGTTGGTGTTGTTCTAGGACAAAGAGTTGATGAGAAATTAAATGTTATTCGCTATTCTAGTAAAACCTTAGACAGTTCTCAAAGAAATTATGCTACCACTGATAAAGAATTTCTAGTAGTCGTGTTCGCTTATGATAAATTCAAATCTTACATAGTTGACTCTAAAGTAATTGTTCACACCGATCATGCTCCTATTAAATACCTTATGAAAAATAAAGATGCTAAGCCTAGACTCATTAGGTGGTTTCTTTTGTTACAAGAATTTTACTTGCATTTTACTGATAGGAAGGGAGCTGAGAATCCAGTGGCTGACAACTTTTCTAGGTTAGAAAATATTCTTGATGACCCACTACCTATTGATGATAGCTTTCCTGATGAACAATTAGTTGTCATAAATGCTTCTTGTAATACGCCTTGGTATGTAGACTATGCTAATTATATGGTTGCTTACACCACCTAGTTTCACATACCAACAAAAGAAAAAGTTTTTCTTTGATTTAAGACATTACTTTTGGGATGACCCGCATCTATATAAAGAAGGAGTAGATGGTATTATTATACGTTGTATACCTGAGCATGAACAGGAACAAATCTTACGGAAGTGTCACTCTGAGGCATACAAAGGACACCATGTGGGAGACAGAACGACACACAAGGTATTACAACCTGGGTTTTTTTTGGCCTACTCTTTTCAAAGATGCACATAAGTTTGTTCTATCTTGTGATGCATGTCAAAGAATTGGTAATATTGGTAGACGCCAGGAAATGCCTATGAATTATTCACTTGTTATTGAACCATTTGATGTTTGGGGATTTGATTATATGGGACATTTTCCTTCCTCCAATGGGTATACTCATATTTTAGTTGCTATTGATTACGTTACTAAGTGGGTAGAAACTAATCCAACTAGTAGTTCTGATCATAACACTTCCATTAAAATGCTTAAAGAAGTTATTTTCCCAAGGTTTGGAGTCCCTAAATACTTAATGACTATGGTGGTTCACACTTTATTCATGGTGCTTTCCATAAATTGCTTGTTAAATATGATGTCAACCATAGAATTGCATCACCCTATCACCCTCAATCTAGTGGTCAAGTTGAATTGAGCAATAGAGAAATAAATTAACTTTGCAAAAGACTGTCAACAGATCTAGGAAGAAATTTTACAAATGATTAATATACAAATTTCCCATCTTTTCCTAATTTTTCAGAATTTTTAGAGTTGCAGAAGAATGAGAACAGTTCAGATCATTACAGACTGTTATGTTTTTGACAGATTCTGTTTTCAATGCATAGTTTGCTTATTTTATGGTTTCTATGGCTTATATTGGTCAATATAAATTGTGGAAATAATATGGTACAGTAGGCATTGTGTGAGAACAATTAGGAATCTTGTCTTTGACAGTACCAAAGTGGATGAGTTGTCTTTATCATACTGACCTATCTCACGAAGTTTCGTTAAGTTTTGTGTGATTGAAGTTTTCAAGTTTTGGGTGAGATATCGATATAAGGAGAATAAGGAGTAACAAGCCCCTAAGCTTGGGGATGCCCAAGGCACCCTCAAGGTAATATTCAAGGAAGACCCAAGCAACTAAGCTTGGGGTGCCCCGGAAGGCATCCCCTCTTCCGTCTCCAACATTATCGGTAACCTCACTTGGAGCTATATTTTCATTCGTCACATGACATGTGTTTCGCTTGGATCGTCATTTTATTTTTTTACGATTTTCTTGATGTTATTTAGAATGATGTTTTGCATATTTTGTTTCAATAAAAATGTCAAGTATAGCCTTTACCATGCTTATTTTGCAAGTCTATATGTTACTGTTTGAAAACAGAAAGGTGCACGCTAGTGCGTGAATTCTTGAGAAAAGTAAGAATGTGATAAAATGTTGAAACTTTTTGCAAAATAAGTTATGATAAAATTTCTATAGTGTGGTAATTTTTCAGAATTTTTCGAATCGGAGAAGTATGGATCTTCTTGCATTCTTTACAGACTGTCCTGTTTAGACAGATTGTTGTTGTGTTTGCATTGCTTGCATATGTTTGCTTGTTTAATGATTCTATTTGAGGATAGGAGTATTAAATATGTAGAAGCATTTAGTATGCAATATTAAATAATAATTTTAGTGATTTGCTACAGTAGAGAATAATAAGGTTTTGCATTGATTTATACTAACGTATCTCACGAGTTCTTGTTGAATTTTGTGTGGATGAAGTTTTTAAGATTTAGGGAAACCGTGATATACAAGGAATGGAGGAGACACTAAAGCTCAACCTTGGGGATGCCCAAGTCATCCCAAGATAATATTCCAAGAAGTCTCAAGCACCTAAGCTTGGGGATGCCCTGGTAGGCATCCCACCTTTCTTCATCAACAATTATCGGTTAGTATTGGTTGAGACTAAGTTTTTGCTTCTTTACAGGAGTTGTGCTATTCTTGGAATGCCATTTTATTTTGTTTTGCTTGATGTTTGAATAAAATCCTTAGATCTGAAAAAAAATTCAATAAGAGAGAGTCCTCATATAGCTACCCATTTACTTGACTTCTCACTTGATCTTCACTTATATATTTTTGGCGTGGTTCGTCATTTACTCTTGTGCTTCACTTATATCCTATGAGTAAATTGTTGAATGAATTGAATATCATGAAGCTGAGATTATATGTTCATATCATGACTAGTAGTAGCTTAACATTGGGTTTAGAAAGTGAAATATTTTGAAGCTTGAAAATCACAATATTGGTCATACAAGTAATTCGTGAATGATTAGTACAAGGAAGAGAACTTTCACATACAAATATATTATCTTGGACATCTTCTATGATTGTGAATACCCATTAATTATTTTCAAACTTGAGCAAATTAGTTGAAGTTGGACAAGGAAGACAACATAATGAGTTATGGTTGTGTATATTTGCATAGAAGTTATATTGTCATGGATCCTCCAAGATGTGGTGTGTGCCTAGGATCTTTTGCTAGCCAAAAGTTCATACTAAGTAGAGATAGTACTTGTGCATTCAAAAACCCTTAAACCTAGTTTCTTGCCACGAGTGTCCACCATACCTACCTATGGATTGAATAAGATCCTTCAAGTAAGTTGTCATCGGTGCATAAAGCAATAAAAGTTGCTCCTGAATATGTTTCATCTTTTATTGTAAGGGAAAATTGAGTGTTGTATGAACTTGTGATGGCAAAGTAATAAAAGCGATGGATTGCATAATAAAGGTTGCTATCATAAGGGGCAATATAACATGACGTTCGTTTGCATTAAGAGTTTGGGCATCCAAACATAAAAAGCGCATGACAACCTCTGCTTCCCTCTGCGAAGGACCTATCTTTTACTTTTAAGTATTTACTTTTATGCAAAGAGTCAATAGTATGAATTCTCATTTCAACCTCAACTATTCTCCAGTTGGCAAGCATCACGTGGTGGTGAAAGATCTAGGCACATATGACTATTCAAATATATTTGATCATGAATTATTATTATTGACAATTATCTCTATGATAAATGAGTTGGGATGCAAATATTAAGCCCCTATCTTTCTCTGTGTTCGATGGATGTCATTTGTTCTAAGAATATGCTTCGAGTACTAGCAATTATAGAAGACTATATGATGACTGAGTATGTGGAGCTCTTACTTAGACTTTGTTGAATAAGTTGAATTGCCAATGCTTGGTGACTGAGAACATAGGTTGTTAAGTTTCAAGAGAAGGCATTGTTTGAGCTATAACATGTGAATTGATTGCTACTTTATCATGATGAGTTTTATGAGAAAGAGTTGTTGTTATGATGCTAGGAAAGGTGATTGAAATTATCATTGATCAAACTTATGCACTTTGCTAGCATTCACACTTCATAAATTATTTCTTTTATCATTTACCTACTCGAGGACGAGTAGGAATTAAGCTTGGGGATGCTGATATGTCTCCAAGGTATCTATAATTTATGAAGTATTCATGTTGTTATATTATCATTGTTGGATGTTTTACAATCATTTTATAGCAACTTTATATCATTTTTGGGACTAGCCTATTGACATAGTGCCCAGTGCCATTTGTTGTTTTTTGCTTGTTTTTTACATCGCGGAAAATCAATACCAAACGGAGTACAAATGCAACAAAACTTTTTGGAGATTTTTTCTGGACCAAAAGATACCCGGTGGGCCAAAGAAGTACCAGAGGGGAGCTCCGAGGGGAGCACAACCCTCTAGGGTGCGCCTGGGGGCCCAGGCGCGCCCAGGTGGGTTGTGCCCACCTCGATGGCCTCCTACAGCGCCTCTTCGCCCTATAAATTGCCAAATATTCCAACTCCCCCCCTCCCAAAATAACCCTAGATCAGAAGTCCCGCCGCTGTAAGCCTCTGTAGCCACAAAAAGACAATCTAGACCCCATTCCGGCACTCCGCCGGAGGGGGAATCATCACCGGTGGCCATCTTCATCATCCCGGCGGCCACCATGATGAGGAGGGAGTATTCCACCCTCAGGGCTGAGGGTTTGTACCAGTAGCTATGTGGTTAATCTCTCTCTCTCTCGTGTTCTTGAGATGTCACGATCTTGATGTATCGTGGGCTTTGTTAATATAGTTGGATCATACGATGTTTTCCCCTTTCTATCTTGTTGTGATGAATTGAGTTTTCCCTTGAGATTTCGTTTTATCAGATTGAATATTTTTATGGATTTGAGAGCACTTGATATATGTCTCGCATATGAATACCCGTGGTGACAATGGAGTATTATATTGATTCACTTGATATATTTTTTGGCACTCAACTCGCGGATTCCCGAGGTGACAATTGGGAAATCTATGCATAGGGGTTGATGCACGTTTTCATCCTACTTTCTCTGGTAGAAATCTTGGGGCACTCTTTGAGGTTCTTTGTGTTGGATCGAGTATTATGAATCTAAAATTGTTTGATGCGTATCGTATAATTAACACATGGATACTTGTGGTGACATTGGAGTATCTATGTGACATTAGAGTTGGTTGATGCGTATCATATTGTGTTATTTTAGTACGAACTCTTGGATAGATCAAACGGAAAGAATAACTTTGCGTTATTTTAGTATGAACTCTTGAATAGATCGAACGGAAAGAATAACTTTAAGGTGGTTTCGTACCCTACAAAGGGTGAAGTCTGAAAAAAACTTAAACTCATACACCTTGGTGGAATTGAACCCTGACCTTTCAATCCCTGAAATCTGCACCCTATACTCATCAATCCCGGTCAAGATCGACCACAAACCTGTTTGGTGCACCAGGAAAAATTGATTCCGACCAGGATCAGAGGCTATTCTCACATCTATGTCCATTATCTTCATCCACACTAACCAACCATGACAACGAGCCATGGCTGTGTGTAGGTCCTCGAGCTCGTAGCCTTGGTGCGCCCACAAAAAATCATGTTCCTCACGCGTTGTTTGGACGAAGAGGACGACGGCCTCGGACGTGTGGTACCCGCTGAGCTCGCCACCGGCCAGGAGTACTGACGACATGTCCGGCTACACCAGCCCGTAGTTTTCGAGTTGCGCCTCACCAGGCCCGTCGACCGTCCTTTCAACGACTATGTACTGGTTGGCGGTTGCAAGTGCATGCCTTGAGTGCATGATTGCGTGTGAAGACTCGCACACGAAAGACACCACTTTGTACGCCGTGCTTTGGCCACCATTACCGAGCATCTCCGCGGACGCACGTAGCAGTTCGTCCCGGCGTTTCAGGTCCTCCAAAAAAACCAGCTTTCCTCTTCACTCTTATTCTCTAAGAGTTATAGCGCACGCTTGCCTCCCCCTCCCCAGCTTGGCCATTTGCTCCTCCAGTAGCCACTAACATTCTGTTGAACAGTTAGTGTTGGTTGAGACTAAGTTTGGGGATGCCCTGGTAGGCATCCCACATTTCTTCATCAACAATTATCGGTTAGTACTGGTTGAGACTAAGTTTTTGTTTCTTTACAGGAGTTGTGATATTCTTGGAATGCCATTTTATTTTGTTTTGCTTGATGTTTGAATAAAATCCTTAGATCTGAAAGTTTTTTCAATAAAAGAGAATCCTCATATAGCTACCCATTTACTTAACTTCTCACTTGATCTTCACTTATATATTTTTGGCGTGGTTCGTCATTTACTCTTGTGCTTCACTTATATCCTATGAGTAAATTGTTGAATGAATTGAATATCATGAAGCTGAGATTATATGTTCATATCATGATTAGTAGTAGCTTCACATTGGGTTTAGAAAGTGAAATCTTTTGAAGCTTGACAATCACAATATTGGTCGTACAAGCAATTCATGAATGATTAGTATAAGAAAAAGAACTTTCACATACAAATATATTATCTTGGACATCTTCTATGATTGTGAATACCCATTACTTATTTTCAAACTTGAGCAAATTAGTTGAAGTTGGACAAGGAAGACAACGTAATGAGTTATGGTTGTGTATATTTGCATAGAAGTTATATTGTCATGGATCCTCCGAGATGTGGTGTGTGCCTAGGATCTTTTGCTAGCCAAAAATTCGTACTACGTGGAGATACTACTTGTGCATCCAAAAACCCTTAAACCCAGTTTCTTGCCATGAGTGTACACCATACCTACCTATGGATTGAATAAGATCCTTCAAGTAAGTTGTTTCGGGCCGGAAGCGCACGCGGGTGAGGGAGGGGGTTTGGGTGGGCCAGGGTGGTTAGATGCGGGCTTGGGAGCGGTTCGGACGCCCGCAAAGCCCCCCTCCCTTTATGTTCGGTTTGGGGGAGAAAACATGTGCGGACCTCTCAGCGGATCGGTACAGACCCATGTTTGATGGCTTCCGCGGTCCGGACAGCGCTGTCAAGACGTATGTGGGCGGTTTGAGGGTCGGCGTTGGATATGTCCTTATACTAGAGTATTCCCCAAACACTGTATTTTCTATGTCTAAAAAACCTAGACTTTTTTTTAAAAACCGAGCAAGTGAGAAAAACGATTTTGTTGCTTCTTGTTCGTTCGCTCACAAACTCTCTCGTAGCTGGAGATCGTCTCTCTCTCTCGGTGGCCGTGACTGACAAAGAGACAACCATGAAAAAAATGACGAGCACTCGGCTAAATCATCTGTTCGCTTCTCTTCCCAAGGAGGTGTGAGGCATGGAGCGAGCAGGCCTTGCTCACAGAGGAAGACACCTCCTGCCGCCTCATGAAGATTCCAATCACCCCCGCTCCTACTTCTCTTTGTGTGACTGCTGCGGTGTTGGCCGGCCGACGGCATGTCGAGTCCCCTCGCCATAACTGAGAGGAAGGAATTCGTGACTAGCACAATGCACAGTGTACAATGTACGCATCTTTGGTAAGTTCCAGGGCGAGCTATGGGCATGGTCAGTTATAGTTTGGCAGTGGACTTTGTGCATGGCCGTTCAAAGTTTGTACATGTGGGTGGCCTTTGTGCATGGCCGTTGAGTTTGCAACAGCTTGGTAGCTAAGGAGAAAACGGCTAGCTCGGTATTACGTACGTCGATATATACAACACTAGCCAAACAGCTCAAAGTATTCTCAGTACTTCAAAATATTGTGGCATATTAAAACTGTGATATCTTATACCTACATGCTGAACTATTGTAGTTTTTATTACTTTACTATCAAACACAACCTAAGCTATGGAAATATTGTGGACAAAATTATCAATACATATATTTTCAGTTTTTCATCTTCGGTAATACCAATAATACCTTCATAGTTAGGCATTTTATCATTGATGATATGAATAAAACCTTCATAGTTAGACTTTGAGGTTCTAAATTTAGTTTTAGTGTGCATGATTAACATTCTAATTTTCATAGTAAACTAACATACAAATTTGTAGCACAATAATAATGACTCGTGCACAAGATGGATATTAACTTCAAATTTGAACACTACTAGCAATGAATATAGCTCAGCATCGTGGCCGCCGAGGCGACCAACGAATGACGAAGCATATGCCGGACTTACAATGGCGAATACATGAGCGGCACACTCGACGTCCAACGGCCGGGCGGAATAATGCAACTGTCGGATTGGTGCGAGACGGCATCAAATTTCTCTTTTGAATCTGAAGTACAACTTAAGATTTCAATGACACTCTACTGCAATAGATTTTTAGCAAACATTTATTCTCTTATTGTCACTGTTAACAACAATGCAATGGCAAAAATTTGAAGACGGCAACAAGAACAAAATACATTTGGATAAAATAAAGTTTATCCATAGTATTGTTTTATTTCATACATGAATTAATCATCATGGTAAAATATGAGAATTTGGCCTTTCAGCAATCAGGTTGCTCAAACGTGACCACCACCAGCACCGAAACCGCCACCGCCACCTGCACCAAAGCCTCCCCCGGCACCACCTGCCGCCAAGCCCACTACCGTGCCCCCCTCCGAGACCACCACCACCACCAAATCCACCACCTCCACCGGCGCCGCCTCCGAGACCCCCACCATGACCGCCTCCAAGCCCACCGCCACTTCCTCCTCCGAGTCCGCCTCCGCCTCCTAGTCCTCCACCAGCTCCACCCCCTACTCCAGCCCCGCCACCAAAGCCGCCACCGTGACCACCTCCGAGACCTCCACCGGCACC
>NC_041383.1:275318767-275439560 GCF_002162155.2 Triticum dicoccoides
GGCACCTCCGCCCGCCCCACCTCCAGCTCCAAAGCCACCACCGTGCCCCCCACCAAGGCCACCTCCACCACCCAAGCCACCCCCTTCGCCACCACCAAAAGCACCACCTCCACCTAAGCCACCGCCATGGCAGCGATCGTGGCGGCAGCCACGAGGCCCATGACCACGACCGAACGGACCACGGCCAAATCCGGCAAGAGCCACGGAGCTCAGCTGCGTTGCAATGCCGAGAAGGAGGAGTAGCAAGACAGTGCGCCTGATAGTGGCGGCCATGGCCGGCTAGCTACAGACACCGCTACTCGATCCTTGCTAGCTGTTGCTGGGATGGTTCTTGCAGCCCCTATCTGCGTTGGTAT
Organism: Triticum dicoccoides; assembly: GCF_002162155.2. Lineage (NCBI taxonomy): Eukaryota > Viridiplantae > Streptophyta > Magnoliopsida > Poales > Poaceae > Triticum > Triticum dicoccoides. Next base: position 275,319,124 of record NC_041383.1, read on the forward strand.
TTATAGGACCAGTCGTCGTGGTTTCTTGTGGCCGGCCGGCCTGTAAGTAGTTGGTTGGCGGGTGGCGCGAACGGTGCACTAACTGAAGAGCTGCCGCGTTGGCCAGTACAGTTGAGGAGATGAGAGTAGACTCTGGAGATGGGAGTCAAACTAGCTGTCGGAGGATAAGATTGAAAAACCATTGCATGCAGCCGTGCATGGCAGTGGGTCGCGGCACTCGAACGGCCTGCGGACGAAATGGATGGCACCAAGTGCAGTGGCAGCCTGGTAGGTACTGTACTGTTCACCCTCGCAGTTCACTCATCACCGCCGAGGCGCCGACGGCACTGTATCTCCATCACTCCATGAACTTCGCTTCAGTCGTGATCTGCTTACGGTTGTGTCCAGGTTTCGGCATCAGGATTAATTAAAATTATAAGGAGAAAACTGAACCGAGCCTTGACGCTCATACGTACTGCAATGTGAGCCTCTATTTGTCAGTTAACTGAAAAGAACGAGTGCATCAATTCATCATCTTCCTCACTTCTTCCTCCTCACCAAATGCCCCCATCCTACCCCGCCCTAACCGTCGGCCTCCACCACCTGTGGCCGGCAGGCGCTACCGCCTCGCCGCCCCGCCCTCCCGTCACCGCCGTTGCTGGCTGCCGCCTCAACCATCCCTCTCTGCCCCACCCCGCCTCGCCGCCCCGCCCTCCCGTCACTGTCGTTGCTGGCTGCCGCCTCAACCATCCCTCTCTGCCCCACCCCACCAAAAGGAAGACTTCGGGCGATCCCCTACACCCCCCACCCTAAGATAGATGGTGGGGCTCTCTCCTCCACCAAGGTTTCGGTGCCAGAAGGAAGGAAGAGGACTGGCGCTAGAGAAATTTTCAGGTACATGAGAAATAGCAAAACCGTTTATTTTTTTTCAGGTTTATTGCAAAGTGTTCAATATATTGGATGAGTATTTACAGCTTGGGGCACCTTCTTTACAAGTTGTACAAAAGGAAACATCCTTGAGTCTCAGCTACAAAATCGTCCATTCGCTCTCGTCAAATGGACCCAACGCTGATGGTGGGGGCGCCGATGGCAACTCTGAAGCTTTTGTGTTCTTTTTCGAAAATAGGGCGGCCTTCCTCTCGCGAAGGTTCGAGAAAAAATTTGTATTCTTTTCTTCCGGTGATTTTTTCTCATCATTTGGCGATGTTTTCTTCTCATCCTTGGCTACACGCTTCCACAGAGACTGGCGATCTTTGCCGGTGAAATTCAGCTTGAGCTTGAAGCGGTTCTTATTCTCGGCAGACTTCTCGTCAGGTTGCTCCGTGATCTGAAGAGCGTCTTCAGGATGGGTTACTATGGCCTCCATCGTCTCGTAAACCTGGCAAAGTATGTTAACTGTTAATACCACTGTGTGCAGTAACATAATTTTCAGATGAATAAACAATAGCAGAGTACCTTGCAGATCTCATCCAGCTTTTCTTTTGACATGTCATCTTGGTAAATGCCAATGATGTAGTCTTTACAATCGTAGAATAATTTTGACAGATTACTGTCTGCTGATAGCACTGATTCAGCTGCTACGAAGCATACAGAAAGCTGATATACAAGCAGCAAGTAGTAAGGCCTTGAAATAATGAGATGGAACTACAAGAAAACATCATGGAGACAAAAATGCAAACATTCAACTCACAATGACTGAGAGTAGCTGCTGAAACAGTTTTGCTGGTTCAATAACTTCCAAGGCACCAAATATGCTCTCCCTGCAAGATTACATCACTCAACAATAATTTACAAGCAACTTACGATCCAGCGCAGAAAATCGTCACAATATTTTGTACTTACACAGCTAAATCTTCATCATATAGCGGAGTTTGTTCAACAGCAGGTATAGGTTTTGCTGCTTCCCACAATTCCTTCCACAAATTTCCTTCTAGTTAAGCACAATACATCAAAATGTAGAATACAATTAGGTTAGAGTTGGCAAGCAAGTGAACATCCATAGCAAAGGGAGGGATAAAAATGTTACCTTTTGTTTGCATTCTGTCACTTAGCCGGCCACGTCTAGATGAGCCCTCCCCTACTGTTGCATTGCTTGCTGCACAATCTTCAGACCAGTCAGGTGGAGAGTGCCACCTAATGAAATCTTCAAGGACACATCCCGGGTTTGCAGCCTATTATCCAAAAGAAAATTATTGCTTAGGAACCTCAATCAGACAGACTCACAGCCAGTGCCTGAGCAACTTTAAACTTGCCTTGAACGCCTGCATATCTGATAAAAGCTGAGAACAGCCAGCACCAACACTGAAAACATGTATACAAGGCAATGTCACAATCATTGCTCTATTGCTCAAAAGTTAAGGAGAAACCTTCGCAACATAAATGGTAACTATGGACAGAATTATATTGAACTTTTAAGTGAGGAACAAATTGGTATCGGTAGAAGGAAATAATAAATACTCCCTCCGTCCCATAATATAAGAACCTTCTTTATACTACACTAGTGTCAAAAACGCTCTTATATTATGGGACGGAGGGAGTAACAATTAAGAATTCTATGCAAAACTTTATGTCAAATCATTCCCTCAGATTTAACTTGTGGCATGCGCGGTATGGTAGTACAAATGAAAGATTGACATGCCTTCCTGTCCGTAAGACAAGTTCCTCTGTTTCTTTTATGAGCTCTGCTGTCATAATAGGGCCTTCCTGAACATATATATTGTGCAAGCATTCAGAATACTGAAAGGAAGCACCATAGAAGATGAAGTAACAAACAATCCAACAGCTTACCTGCAGAATAGGAGAATATACAGGCTCACCAGTTTCTAACAGTGTTAAGTTCCCGGATGCACAGTCAACACCAAGCCGAAGAACATGATCACCACTGCTATTGCTTGCGTAAATCCCACTATCACGAGAATCTCTATTTGAATACCTGGGATTTGAGTTATCAATACATTCCTGTTTTAGCAAGGAATCAAGTGTCTCCTTTGCTGCTTTTCTTCGTTTTTTCCTGGCAATGCAGCAATTTATAACTTGTATCTCCTGATATAGTAAACAGCAATTCAAGTCCGGGGCAGCATTTAATGACATTCGAGGCACTGGTTGCTCATCAGACCATAGTTTCTTCAACTGCACGTATACCAAAAGAATTAAATGTGGTGCTGACATTTAGTTTTATTGTAAGTTTATAAATTTATTAAGGATTTTGCTTGTCTTGTTCCCTCGCAAACCAAATTCCTTGTGTGAAATGTAATTACTAATGATCTTATGCCGCTTAGCAATTTGTATGATCAATAGCTGAATTTCAAGGCAGCATGTCCAAACAATAGGGGCACATGTCACAAAACACACCTACCTCAACAATTACAGATTGCCAAAAAAATGCCATCTTGTGCACAGAACTAATGCTGCCAATAATCTCTCCCAAGTGATGAACAAAGCTTCCAGGTGGTGCACCATGGATATCCCTGGACAAAGATGCTGAATGAAGTAATTCTGGGGCACACTGACTTTCGTCGTGGGGGCACTCTTCCGCTGAAAAGATAATTATGTAATATACTGCAACACTTGAATTGCAAAGTAAGAAAAAAAAAACAGCTCAGCACATCGTGGTAACATACCAAATTTGAACAACGAGTACATCAAGGATTTTGTTTCGTCGTCACCAAAAAATTCAGAACTAGATCTTTCCTCCTTTTCACGGCGAACAAGTGACTTAACAACAGACAAGCTCAAGCCACCCTTCTCTTTCAGATATTGGTCACCATTGAACTTCATATCATTCATTGAACTGAATCTTTTTCCATCTCTAGAGAACACAAAAAAAAATGGTTTACAGTTCGTAAAATAAAAGAAACAAATCAAGTAAGAAGAAATCACTTCAGAAATGTAAAATGCAATATGATGCATGATTTCTTGCAGCACTAAGTGCACTTTTCCATTCAAATAATATGGTGAGTAGGCGGAAAACAAACTTACTCAATGGCTGCAATCAACTGTTTAACTATTGAAGCTGGAGGAAAGGACAGGTTAGATGAAGAAGTTGACCCGGCTTCTATCTTCAAGCCCTCCTCGTCTGCTGAGGGGATTACTTCAGGGACCTGGAAGCAATAAATGTTTTGCACCTTATGTGACAATTGCAGGGCAAAACCATTTCAGCATCTAATTTGCATTTATAGTTTATAATGAGAAAGATCACAAAATGGATAGGTAAGCATTCAACAAAGAGGCCTTTTAGATGGATTAAACATCGGGTGTCAATTATAGAAGCATAAACATCAGTCGCATGCCGCCCACGTTCTTTATTCCAATCCAATGGAATATAAACCTCCACACCCACCATTACCAGTTATGGAAATAGATATGGAAGGACTTCCAGTTCCACTCAAGTGAGCAAAACAAGCCAAGCATAACTCCATTTTTCTGAATGCATGGCAGGAGCTCAGCCCATTCTTTTAGAAGAAGCAACCGCGGAAAAAGCCAGAGAACAAGTATATACAGAGTTGACCACCAACTGCAGGTACTTCCAAATACGGCGAATGGCAAGGCCAGCCATCACAAAACTTCAAAAGAAAAGGATCACAAAAGGTCGAGAAGCCTAAACACAAGATTAACCAAATAGTCACACCATGGAGCATTCACAAAGCTTCAAAGTAAGGTTATCAAGTACTCCCTCCGATTCATATTAATTGACGCACACTTGGTACAATTAGGGGGGAGTAGCTGCTACTAGCTGAAACGTCTGATCTCTTTTCACCCATTGGGCCCAACTCAAAACCTCACAAGTCTGCTACGCGCTGCCACAGGAACAGGGTCACGCAAACATAGAACAATTTCACAGTCGGTGATAACAAGTTCCAAGTTTACACACATATTCAGAAAGCAACAACCAAACCGGACGAGTTGAACACCCCACCGGACACCACGTATCACCGATTCACCACCACAGCACGCCCCTCTCACAGCCTCACCTCAGCAGGGCTGCTCAAGCATCGGATTGATAGATTCTACACACACGAAGCGGCAGTCGATTCGACGGCAATGACAGGAGCACGTACCTCATCAGGCGGAGGCTTCACGTCCGGCGCCTGACCCGAGGCGGAGGCGGCCGCTTCGGCGTCGACCTGCCGATCCATCGAGGTCCTGGGCGACGGCGTCCTGTGCCCGCTGGATCCGTCCGCATCTGCACGGGCCACGAGCGAATTCGAACCGAAGCTCATCAGATTCGGACCCCCGAACCAAGCAGAAGTGGAGCGGGGGAGGACTGGAAAGGAGTCAGGACACATGAGTGCGCCGTTTGTACCTCGGAGGTCGGCCTTAATGTCGGTGAGCACGCGCTCGGCGCGGGCGGCGGCGGAGTGGATCGCCGTGCGCGCCCGCGACACGAGCGACGTCGACGACGCGGGGGGAGGAGGAGTCAGCTGGTGCATGGTGGGCCTACTTGGCAGTGGCGTGGGGGAAAGGGGGAAGAAGCGGAGAAAGAGGAGCTCGAGGAGGTATGGGAGGGAATTTGGGAGACTGAGCGCAGGCAGCAGCACAAGCCAAGGAATTTGTTTTTACGATTTTTGTATTTTAAAAAGGAAAAACAGGATTTGGCAAGGGCGAGGCCTTTACTGTTTTTAATAACTAGTAGAAAAAAAAGTGTATGTGATGCAACGGGAGAAAAAAATATCACATACCATTAACCCAACAATCATGACTAAGACCCTGATAGGTCCATGTGCATCCCATCTATGTTACCGCTTATCCTCTTTCCCACCCTCGCCGACTGTGGCCTCAGTGCTCACACAAACACAACACGTGTGGTCAATCCTAAGGCGTCTCTCTTCACATAAGATGAGAAATCTGCTCTTTTTTTCCTGCAAGGTTTTGCCGAGGCATGTATATGTGGTTATAGATGATTTGTTTCGTTTTCAACGTGGTTTTGCTGAGATGTTGTTGTTTCAATCAGGATTAACACTGATATGAAAGAAGTACGGATTGTGCATTTTCCTCTCCGAAATGCTAATAACTTTGCATTGGCTTGAGAGCTCGTTCTGGCCGATTGCCAATGTAATAAAATAAATTGTAATTGGTAGCCTAACTTTGCACTTTCTTTCCGCACTGCTAGTAACTTTGCTGACTAGTCCCTTGGTGATTCCGTAAAGGAGCAGAAAGAATTCTCACCTATTTCTCATAAATGACCTTCAGTTATCGAACCCAGAAGAGGAAGGCATCCTTAAAGTCAGAGGTTTCTACCCATCTTTTGCAAGAGTATTAGTTCCAGCTTTCCACCGAATCAAAATCAAGTTGACATTAAGAACACTTATAATAAAAATAGGCATGGGTATAAGGACTTTTCTTACAACCATATATTTGTAGACGGGATCATTATAATCTTAATTTGTGCCCTAGAAGTCATTCATCGAGATATGCTTGCAATGTATCGAAGTGGGAGGGGGGTCCAAATTACGTCTTGATCGACACATGTCCTGCATCAAGGGTCAGTTATCCGAACGAAGGCCCTATCCGCCGTGCGAGGTTGCCCCGGTAATTAAGATAGAAATCAGACAAAAAACATTAGGCGTTTAATGACTACACCTCTTGAATCCCAAGGATGGAATCTGTGTTACGGTACATGTCGGTACTAAAATCGGCGGATCTCGGGTAGGGGGTCCTGAGCTGTGGATCTAGGAACGATGGTGAACAGGAGACAAAGGACACGATGTTTACCCAGGTTTGGACCATCTCGGAGAGGTAAAACCCTACGCCCTACTTTTATTATATTGACAATGGAATTTGTTGATGATGGGTCCCTTCTGGTCCAGAAAAAATCATCAAAAAGTTTCGTAGCGTTTGGACTCCATTTGGTACTGATTTCCTGAAAAGCCAAAAACAAGCAAAAAAAGCAACTGGCACTAGGCACTAGGTTAATAGGTGTTAGAGCATATTTCTCCCTAAGTGGTTTTGGTGATTGATGACAATGTGTTCGCGGACTAATCATTTGCATTGAGCTTTTTCAGACTATCAAGCATATGGCACAAGAAGATTTGTGCCCCTAGTGAAGACGGTTTTCTTTCCTTCATTTCTTTTCAGTGGACTTGAGTCGTAGGGAAAATCGTACTATCAAGAGGGGGTCCGCTTCGGAAAGGTTTGTGTGGAATCAACACGTGCACACTCATATTGCACCGTCGTCTCTTTCTGTCTCTTTGGAGTTGTCCTTATGTGCTGAAGAGAGTGGTGGAGTGCTGCAAGCGATAGTACCACGGGCAGCAGCGGTAGTACCGCTGCTAGTCCCGCTCGCACTACCGCTCGCGGTTGGGGCCTTGATTTTTCGTGTCGGAATTTATGGTAGTGCCTCCGGGTCTCTACCGTGCTACCTATTTGCCCCTAGAGAACAAGCGGTAGTAGTGGCGGTAGCACCGCCTATCGGCAGTAGTACCGCCCCTACCACCACTGCTACTTCCGCCCATTCCTCTATTCTCCCATGTTTCATTCACTCTCTTGTGCATCCTATAGGGAGCGGTAGTACCGCTCCTGGAGCGGTAGTACAGCTTGGTTGCGGGCTGATAGGTGGATAACGGTTGGATTTGTCCCCCCCCCCTTATAAAAGGAGGTCTTCTTCCTCACGAAGAACTACCTCTCCCCCCCCCCAAACTCCATTGTTGCTCCAAAGCTCATTTTCGCCCGACTCTCTTCCTAGCCAATCAAACTTGTTGATTTTCTAGGGATTGGTTGAGAAGGCCCCGATCTACACTTCCACCAAGAGAAATTTGATTCCCCCACTAATCCCTTGCGGATCTTGTTACTCTTTGGTGTTTGAGCATCCTAGACGGTTGAGGTCACCTCGGAGCCACATCCCATTGTGGTGAAGCTTCGTGGTGGTGTTGGGAGCCTCCAATTAAGTTGTGGAGATTTCCCCAACCTTGTTTGTAAAGGTTCGGTCGCCGCCTTCAAGGGCACCACTAGTGGAATCACATCATCTTGCATTGTGTGAGGGTGTGAGGAGAATACGGTGGTCCTAGTGGCTTCTTGGGGAGCATTGTGCCTCCACACTGCTCCAACAGAGATGCGCTTGCCCTTAAAGGGAAGGAACTTCAGTAACACATCCTCGTCTCCACCGGCTCCACTTATGGTTATTTCTTACCTTTACTTTGTGCAATCTTTACTTGTGTTGTATATCTTGCTTGCTCTTGGTTTTGGTATTGTTAGCATCATATAGGTTGCTCACCTAGTTGTACATCTAGACAACCTACTTGATGCTTAACCTAATTTGCTATGAGAAGCTAAAAATTGGTAGTTGCATATTCACCTCCCACCCTCTAGTCAACCATATCGATCATTTCAATAAGTTAGTCCCAAAAAATGATATATAATTGCATAACAAACATCCAAGATTGATACTATAATAGCATGGAACAATAAAAATTTACAGATGTGTTGGAGACGTATCAGTCGCCAGCCCTCCATGACGGATGTTGGTCAGGTGGTCGCACTTGTCGAAGGTGATCGGGCAAGATGACCACAAATTGTATTTCCGAGCTACATGCTCTAAGGCTTAGACATCCCAAAGTGCATGTTTCCTCTCCTTCTTAGGGGTGTGGGTGACATAAATCATGTTCACATCTTTTACTCTAGGACGAAATTGCATTTGGCCCCCATTGTTAGGCCTCGAGGTTCATCCTCGTCTTCACTGCGAGATCGGCTCTTGCCTTGGCCATCTACTGCGACCTTCCCAGCCTGCTTGATGACCCAACAGTTCTGGTTTTGTGATGGGCAGGCTTGTCTGAAGTGCCATGAATCTGGCAGGGTCTGTCGAGGATTTTTTTCAAGTGTGGTAGGACCGTCCCTATTCTCTTTAAAGGTTTTCTTTTTCTGGTTGGTCCTTGGATTACTGAACGCAACGTTAACTATTGTGCCCTCGATGTCACTGCCGGTATTTTTGTGTCGACGCTTGTTTTTGTTGCACTTGGGCTTGATGTTGCCATTGCGCACCTCCGAGGTGCCAGCCTCGCCATTGTGTGTGCTACGAGCTAGCCAGTTGTCCTCGCTCGCGCAAAAGTGTGTCACCAGAGAGGTAACCGCCAAGGTTCTCGGCTTATCCTGTCCGAGCTGTCGCGCCAGCCATTCTTCCCGGATACTTTGTCAGAAAGCGGCAATCGCTTTAGCGTCAAGAAAGTTGACTATTTGGTTCTTTTTAGTTAAGAACCGATTCCGGAATTTTCCGGCACACTCACTAGGTTGCTAAATAATGTGGCTGAGGCCGTCAGCGCCTGGAGGCCAAACATATGTGCCCTGGAAATTTGCCCGAAAGGCGTCTTCGAACTGCTCCCAGCTCCCTATAGAGTTCTCGGGCAGGCTGTTGAGCTGATGCCTCACCGATCCCTTGAGTTTCAACGGAAGGTACTTGATGGCATGGAGCTCATCTCATCGAGCCATATGAATGTGGAGAAGAAAATCTTCAATCCACATAGCCGGGTCAGTCGTTCCATCGTAAGTTTCGATGTTCACGGGTTTAAACCCTTTGGGGAACTAGTGTTCCATGACCTCGTTCGTAAACCATATTGGGTGTGCAGGCCCTCGAAATGAGCCTCCTCGTGCCAAATATCGGTTGGCATCCAAGCATATGCTTTCTCTCGAGCCCTCCCATGTTTGTCCAATCAGGCCTGGTAGCCGACCTGTCCAGCAGGCGGGTGTCATCATGATCCGTAAATGGATCGTGCCGGGACCGGGTTTGCGTCTAGTTTCTGTAGCAAATCGTACGGCTCAGGGTATTGGACTAGGTCTTTGCCTTCATGGGAAGGTATTGTGAGGAGGTTTATATATTCCCCCGTTGGCCTGTCCCGTCCCCAAGGAGGGCGGTCAGGTTCGTCAGCTCGGCCGTGCTTGAAGGGCACGTTCTGGGCGACTTCGTCATCAAACTCTGGGAGTAGACACCAATGTGGGTAGGTGATACGTCTCCAACATATCTATAATTTTTTGTTGTTCCATGCTATTATATTATTTGTTTTGGATGTTTTATATGCATTAATATGCTATTTTATATTATTTTTGGGACTAACCTATTAACCTAGAGCCCAGTGCCAGTTCCTGTTTTTTCCCTGTTTTTGAGTTTCACAGAAAAGGAATACCAAATGGAGTCCAAACGGAATGAAACCTTTGCAATGATTTTTCTTGAACCAGAAGACAACCAGGAGACTTGGAGATGAAGTCAGAGGAGACACGAGGCGGCCACATGGATGGAGGGTGCACCGAGGGGGGTAGGGCATGCCCCCCACCCTTGTGGGCCCCTCGTGCACCTCTTGACCTAATCTGTTCGCCTATATATTCCCATATATCCCCAAACCAACAGAGGCATCCACAAAAACACTTTTCAGCCGCCGCAACCTTCTGTACCCGTGAGATCCCATCTAGGGGCCTTTTCCGATGTCCTGCTGGAGGGGGATTCGATCACAGAGGGCTTCTACATCAACACCTTGTCCTTCTGATGAAGCGTGAGTAGTTTACCGTAGACCTACGGGTCCATAGCTAGTAGCTAGATGGCTTCTTCTCTCTCTTGGATTCTCAATACCATATTCTCCTCGATGTTCTTAGAGATCTATTCGATGTAATACTTTTTGTGCGGCGTGTTTGCCGTGATCCGATGAATTGTGGATTTATGGTCAGCTATCTATGAATATTATTTGAATCTTCTCTGAATTCTTATATGCATGATTTGATATCTTTGTAATTCTCTTCGAACTATCGGTTTGATTTGGCCAACTAGATTGGTTTTCTTGCAATGGGAGAAGTGCTTAGCTTTGGGTTTAATCGTGCGGTGTCCTTTCCTAGTGACAGTAGGGGCAGCAAGGCACATATGGTATTGTTGCCATCAAGGATAAAAAGATGGGGTTTTCATCATATCGCTTGAGTTAATTCCTCTACATCATGTCATCTTACTTAATGCGTTACTCCATTCTTTATGAACTTAATACTCTAGATGCATGCTGGATAGCGGTCGATGTGTGGAGTAATAGTAGTAGATGCAGAATCATTTCAGTCTACTTGACACAGACGTTATGCCATTCATGATCATTGCCTTAGATATCTTCATAACTTTGCGCTATTCTAGCAGTAATTTGTTCACCCACTGTATTATTTGCTATCTTGAGAGAAGCATCTAGTGAAACCTATGGCCCCCGAGTCTATTTTCCATCATATAAGTTTCCAATCTATAATTTTAGTTTCCGATATACTATTCTTGCAATCTTTTACTTTCTGATCTATAAACCAAAAATACCAAAAATATTTACTTTATCGTTTATCTATCTCTATCAGATCTCACTTTTGCAAGTAACCGTGAAGGGATTGACAACCCATTTTATCGTGTTGGGTGCAAGTTTGTTTGATTGTTTGTGCAGGTATTCGGTGATTTGTGCATTGTCTCCTACTGGATTGATACCTTGGTTCTCAAACTGAGGGAAATACTTATCTCTACTTTGCTGCATCACCCTTTCCTCTTCAAGGGAAAAACCAGCGCAAGCTCAAGAAGTAGCAGGAAGAATTTCTGGTACAGTTGCCGGGGAGATCTACGCCAAGTCAAGACATACCAAGTATCCATCATAAACTCTCATCTCTTGCATTGCATTATTCGCCATTCGCCTCATGTTTTCCTCTCCCCCACTTCTAAAACGATTTTCAAAAAGATTTGCCTTTTCTTCGCCCCTCTTCCATTCGTCTTCCTCGCTTGCTTTTTGTGTGCTCGTGTGTTGGATTGCTTGCTTTGTCATGATGGCTCAAGAGAATACCAAATTTTGTGACTTTTCCAACACCAACAACAATGATTTTATTAGTACTCCGATTGCTCCCGCCACTAGTGCAGAATCTTGTGAAATTGATGCCGCTTTGCTGAATCTTGTTACGGAAGATCAATTTTGTGGCCTTCCTAGTGAAGATGTTGCATCCCATCTAAACAATTTCGTTGATTTGTGTGATATGCAAAGGAAGAAAGATGTGGATAATGATATTTTTCAATTGAAGCTATTTCCGTTTTCACTTAGAGATCATGCTAAAACTTGGTTTTCATCTTTTCCTAATGTTGGATTTCGGGTTCCGCAAACCCTTGATAGGTTCGAACTTGGGGGTGCGTGCGGAGATCTCAACTTACCCAGCCTGCCTACTCACAATCCTCACAGTCTAGCGCGTCGAGCTCGAAGAGAAAGAGAGAGACAACAGTTTATCCTGGTTCGGGCCACCTTGCGGTGTAATACCCTACTCCAGCTTTGTGGTGGACTGCCTCGAGGGGCTGAGGATGAACTAGTACAGTGGTTGAACAGCCTCAGGTGGTGAGGTGTTCTTGAGCTCAAGTGAGCTAGTGAGGTGGTGAGGGTGGAATGGATTCTATGGGTTCGGATCCCCTTCTATGGTGGTGTCTAGGCCATATTTATAGTGGCCTTGGTCATCTTCCCAAATGTTGGCGGGAAGGGATCCCACAACGGCCAGATTTGAAGGGAGACAACAAGTACATCCTATCCTGACTAAAGTGGGCTGCGCCTGCAAAAAGCCTCTGGTCGTGACGTTGCGGTGGGCTCGGCGATGACCTCCGTCCTGCCGTCCTGGCGGTCTTGGTCTCATTTCACCAGAATGGAAACCTTTGGTTGATTCCTCGAGACTCCACGCCTACTACTTGCCTCCTTTGCACCAAAAAGGAAACTGGTACACTGCGCCCGCTGGCGCCCGCCTGGCCTTGGTCGTCATGGCTCATGTCAGCTAAGCCTCGTGAGGTGCACCTTGCATGGAAATCTCTGCTTCTTGGGAGCCATCCTGAGGAGGCCGACCCCCTTGGAGGTCTTGGTGTCGCATGCCTCGCGAGGCTTGTCCCCTCGCGAGGTTCTTGAGTTGTCGATGTTGAAGCTTGGCCGTACCAGGCCGTTGATGGAGCCACGCCGTGGGCCGCAGGCAGGCAAGTCTGGGTACCCCCGTATCCAGAACACCGACAGTAGCCCCCGAGCCCAAGGCGCGCTCGGACTTGGCTTCTAGGTGAAGCCAAAGGGCAAGTGCAGAGCGCCGCGGGCCCTAACTGCCTATGGCCTTGGACTATGCGTGGCGATTGATGGGACGTGGGCATCTCCACTTTCCCATGCTGCCTCGGCAACCGTTCGACTTGATGAGTCGATGCTGCATGGAGAAGATCATCATTATGCAGGATCATGGAGGCCGACGGTTGGCCTCCCTCTGGCTATAAATGAGGGGAGGGGCAGAGCCTCCGCCCCCTCCCTCATCTCTTCCTTCGTCTTCTCGCTGCTCGTCCCTTCTCCTTCTCCATCTTGCTGTAGCATCCATGGCATCGACGAGGTGGTTCTCGGTTGCTAAGAAGGGGAAAGCTCCCAAGGAGGTGCCAACTTCTCCACCACCCAAGAGGGGTCTCGGCCGTCCCCCCAAGCATGCCGCGACCCCTGCGGCGGCCCCCACGGGGCGCGAGCATGTATCTCCAAGGGCCGGCATCTCCCTTGGCGTTCGTGGCGGTGCTTCTTCTCGAGGCGGGGGGCACCGACCCCGGGGCAGCCCCCATGACGAGGGGAGGCGTGTTGTGGTTGCTCGCCCTCCTCGACCGTGCTTCTCCTTGCTGGACGTGCTTCCAGAGTTTGTGGTGTGGTCGGAGAGGCCCGCCGGCACCTCGTTCCGGCTTCCGCGCTTCTTCTCCGGCAAGCTGTCGTCCTTGGGGCTCGACGGTCTCTGGCTGCAGGCAGATGCCTGTAGCAGCAGGGCCTCGTGGGTGGGGACTGAGGTCGCCACCACGGGCAGCGTGGTCCCGACCCACGGCTGGCAGGCGTTTGCCCGCACATGAGGCCTGAGAGGGAGGTGCACCCTCCACTTCAAGTACGACGGCCTGGCGACCCTCTTCATGAGGGTGTTCAGGGAGGACGGTCGCCGCATGGGGTGCTGCCCAGAAGACGACAGCGACGATGAGCTTGGCCTTGACATCGGCCGCGCCGACAGCGAAGGTGAGCTTGGCCTTGACGACATCCACTCTTCCTCCCGCAGCAGTAGCTCTTCCTCAGGCAAAATCTCGAGCAGTGGCGGCTACGATCATCCTCCACGCTGCCAAGCTCGGATCGAGGGAGGCAGCAGATCGTCTCGCCGCCACGTCCCGATGAAGCAGGCGGAGAGCCCCGCCTGAGCTCGGGGCCGCCGAACTTGGACTCAAGACCCGTCGCGGCCTTGCGGGCCGCTTTTGTTTAACCTTTCCTTTCTTCTGCAATTTGAAAAAAGTAGGGTGCCCCGCTGGGGTGTGTAATGAACTATGGCAGTTATGCCCTTTTATGCTATGCTTATTATCTTAATGTTGTGCCATGATGTCTGTATTCTGGGTAGGTAAGGGTAGGATAACTTAGCTTGACATGTTTACAGTAACTTCCCACCTCACGAGGGCGAGACCCTTTACACCTGGCGAAGCCCCCATTCCTGGTGACTCGGGGTTCGCTGATCTCAGGAGGCGCTTAAGGCCTCGGGAGACGCTGTACATCTGCTACAGAGCTGTTTAGAGAAAAAAGAAAACCTATCGAGCACCTCATTCCTCCTTGTGTGAGCCCCCTGTCACAGGTTAGCTGTGGCTTAATGCACCGCGTCGCACTGCCCGAGGGGAACGGACATGAGGGGGTGATGTCTACTACGCAACCTTCTTCTTGTAGACGTTGTTGGGCCTCTAAGTGCAGAGGTTTGTAGGACAGTAGCAAATTTCCCTCAAGTGGATTACCTAAGGTTTATCAATCCGTGGGAGGCGTAGGATGAAGATGGTCTCTCTCAAACAACCCTGCAACCAAATAACAAAGAGTCTCTTGTGCCCCAACACACCCAATACAATGGCAAATTGTATAGGTGCACTAGTTCGGGGAAGAGATGGTGATACAAGTGCAATATGGATGATAGATATGAGTATTTGTAATCTGAAAATATAAAAACAGCAAGGTAACAAGTGGTAAAAGTGCGCGTAAACGGTATTGCAATGCTAGGAAACAAGGCCTAAGGTTCATACTTTCATTAGTGCAAGTTCTCTTAACAATAATAACATAACTGGATCATATAACTATCCCTCAACATGCAACAAAGAGTCACTCCAAAGTCACTAATAGCAGAGAACACACGAAGATATTATTGTAGGGTACGAAACCACCTCAAAGTTATCCTTTCGGATCAATCTATTCAAGAGTCTGTAGTAAAATAACATGAACTTATTCTTTCCGTTCGATCTATCATAGAGTTCGTACTAGAATAACACCTTAAGACACAAATCAACCAAAACCCTAATGTCACCTAGATACTCCAATGTCACCTCAAGTATCCGTGGGCATGATTATACGATATGCATCACACAATCTCAGAGTCAATATATTCAACCAACACAAAGTACTTCAAAGAGTGCCCCAAAGTTTCTACCGGAGAGTCAAGGTGAAAGCGTGTGCCAACCCTTGTGCATAGGTTCACAAGGTCACTGAACCCGCAAGTTGATCACCAAAACATACATCAAGTAGATCACGTGAATATCCCATTGTCACCACAGATAAGCACGGCAAGACATACATCAAGTGTTCTCAAATCCTTAAAGACTCAATCCGACAAGACAACTTCAAGGGGAAAACTCAATTCATCACAAGAGAGTAGAGGGGGAGAAACATCATAAGATCAAACTATAATAGCAAAGCTCGCGATACATTAAGATCGTATCACCTCAAGAACACGAGAGAGAGAGAGAGATCAAACATATAGCTACTGGTACATACCCTCAGCCCCGAGGGTGAACTACTCCTTCCTCGTCATGGAGAGCGCCGGGATGATGAAGATGGCCACCGGTGAGGGATCCCCCCCTCCGTCAGGGTGCCAGAATAGGGTCCCGATTGGTTTTTGGTGGCTACAGAGGCTTGCGGTGGCGGAACTCCCGATCTATTTGTGCTCCCCGATGTTTTTAGGGTATATGGACATTGTTGGAAATATGCCCTAGAGGCAATAATAAAAGTGTTATTATTATATTTCTTTGTTCATGATAATAGTCTTTTATTCATGCTATAACTGTATTATCCGGAAATCGTAATACACGTGTGAATACATAGACCACAGTATGTCCCTAGTAAGCCTCTAGTTGACTAGCTCGTTGTGATCAACAGATAGTCATGGTTTCCTGGCTATGGACATTGGATGTCGTTGATAACGGGATCACATCATTAGGAGAATGATGTGATGGACAAGACTCAATCCTAAGCATAGCACAAAGGTTGGTTAGTTCGTTTGCTAGAGCTTTTCCAATGTCAAGTATCTCTTCCTTCGACCATGAGATCGTGTAACTCCTGGATACCGTAGGAATGCTTTGGGTGTATCAAACGTCACAACGTAACTGGGTGACTATAAAGGTGCACTACAGGTATCTCTGAAAGTGTCTATTGGGTTGACACGGATCGAGACTGGGATTTGTCACTCCGTATGACGGAGAGGTATCTCTGGACCCACTCGGTAATGCATCATCATAATGAGCTCAAGGTGACCAAGGTGTTGGCCACGGGATCATGCATTACGGTACGAGTAAAGTGACTTGCCAGTAACGAGACTGAACAAGGTATTGGGATACCGACGATCGAGTCTCGGGCAAGTAACGTACCGATTGACAAAGGGAATTGTATACGGGGTTTGATCGAATCCTCGACATCGTGGTTCATCCGATGACTTCATCGAGGAGCATGTGGGAGCCAACATGGGTATCCAGATCCCGCTGTTGGTTATTGACCGGAGAGTCTCGGTCATGTCTGCATGTCTCCCGAACCCGTAGGGTCTACACACTTAAGGTTCGGTGACGCTAGGGTTATCAGGAATACAAGTATGTGATTACCGAATGTTGTTCGGAGTCCCGGATGAGATCCCGGACGTCACGAGGAGTTCCGGAATGGTCCGGAGGTAAAGTTTTATATATGGGAAGTTGTTAAACGGGCACCGGAAAGTTTCGGGGTCATACCGGTATTGTACCGGGACCACCGGAAAGGTTCCGGGGGTCCACCGGGAGGGACCACCCCTCCCGGGGGGGCACTTGGGCTGCATAGGGATAGCAGCCAGCCCCTGGTGGGCTTGGCGCGCCCCCCCCCCTTTGGGCCCATGCGCCTAGGGTTGGGGGGGAAACCCTAAAGGGGGCGCACCCCCCTTGCTTGGGGGGCAAGCCCCCCACCCCTTGGCCGCCGCCCCCCTAGGGTTTTCCCTAGAGGGCCGGCCCCCCTTGCCCCTTCCCCTATATATAGAGGGGTGAGGGGAGGGTTGCAAGACACCACAACTCAAGGCGCAGCCCCTCCCCTCCCCAACACCTCTCCTCCTCCGTACGTGCTTGGCGAAGCTCTGTCGGAGTACTGCTGCACCAACTACACCATGCCGTCGTGCTGCCGTTGGAGCTGCCTTCCTCAACCTCTCCTTCCTCCTTGCTGGATCAAGACGGAGGAGACGTCTCCCATCCCGTACGTGTGTTGAATGCGGAGGTGCTGTCCGTTCAGCACTTGGACATCGGTGATCCGAATCACGTTCGAGTACGACTCCATCATCACCATCCCCTTGACAAGCTTCCGCTCGTGATCTACAAGTGGTGTGTAGATGCAAACTCTTCCCCTTGACTCGTTGCTTAGATGAACTCATAGATGGATCTTGGTGAAACCGTAGGAAAAATTTTAATTTTCTGCAACGTTCCCCAATAGTGGCATCATGAGCTAGGTCTATGCGTAGTTCTCTTTGCACGAGTAGAACACAATTTTGTTGTGGGCGTGGATCTTGTCAACTTGCTTGACTCTACTAGTCTTTTCTTGCTTCAGCGGTATTGTGGGATGAAGCGGCCCGGACCAACCTTACACATACGCTTACGTGAGACCGGTTCCACCGATTAACATGCACTAGTTGCATAAGGTGGCTGGCGGGTGTCTGTCTCTCCCACTTTAGTTGGAGCGGATTCGATGAAAAGGGCCCTTATGAAGGGTAAATAGAAGTTGACAAAATCACGTTGTGGTTATTCGTAGGTAAGAAAACGTTCTTGCTAGGACCCAATTGCAGCCACGTAAAAGATGCAACAACAATTAGAGGACGTCTAACTTGTTTTTGCAGCGATTGATCATGTGATGTGATATGGCCAGAAGTTGTGATGAATGATGAATTGTGATGTATGAGATCATGTTCTTGTAATAGGATTCACGACTTGCATGTCGATGAGTATGACAACCGGCAGGAGCCATAGGAGTTGTCTTTATTTTTGTATGACCTGCGTGTCATTGAAGAACGCCATGTAACTTGCTTTACTTTATTGCTAAACGCGTTAGTCATAGAAGTAGAAGTAGTCGTTGGCGTGACAACTTCATGAAGACATGATGATGGAGATCATGATGATGGAGATCATGGTGTCATGCCGGTGACAAGATGATCATGGAGCCCCGAAGATGGAGATCAAAGGAGCTATATGATATTGGCCATATCATGTCACTACTTTATATAATTGCATGTGATGTTTATTATGTTTTATGCATCTTGTTTACTTAGGACGACGGTAGTAAATAAGATGATCCCTTACAAATTTCAAGAAGTGTTCTCCCCTAACTGTGCACCGTTGCTACAGTTCGTCTCTTCTAAGCACCACGTGATGATCGGGTGTGATGGATTCTTACGTTCACATACAATGGGTGTAAGACAGTTTTACACAGCGAAAACACTTAGGGTTAACTTGACGAGCCTAGCATGTGCAGACATGGCCTCGGAACACGGAGACCGAAAGGTCGAACACGAGTCGTATGGAAGATACGATCAACATGAAGATGTTCACCGACGATGACTAGTCCGTCTCACGTGATGATCGGACACGGGCTAGTCGACTCGGATCGTGTAACACTTAGATGACTAGAGGGATGTCTAATCTAAGTGGGAGTTCATAATTTGATTAGAACTTAATTATCGTGAACTTAGTCTAAAACCTTTGCAAATATGTCTTGTAGATCAAATGGCCAACGCTCATGTCAACATGAACTTCAACGCGTTCCTAGAGAAAACCAAGCTAAAAGATGATGGCAGCAACTATACGGACTGGGTCCGGAACCTGAGGATCATCCTCATAGCTGCTAGGAAACAATATGTCCTAGAAGGACCGCTAGGTGACGCTCCCGTCCCAGAGAACCAAGACATTATGAATGCTTGGCAGTCTCGTGCTGATGATTACTCCCTCGTTCAGTGCGGCATGCTTTACAGCTTAGAACCGGGGCTCCAAAAGCGTTTTGAGCATCACGGAGCATATGAGATGTTCGAAGAGCTGAAACTAGTTTTTCAAGCTCACGCCCGGGTCGAGAGATATGACATATCCGACAAGTTCTATAGTTGTAAGATGGAGGAAAATAGTTCTATCAGTGAGCACATACTCAAGATGTCTGGGTTGCACAACCGTATGACCCAGCTGAATATTAACCTCCCTGATGAGGCAGTCATTGACAGAATCCTTCAGTCGCTCCCACCAAGCTACAAGAGCTTTGTGATGAACTACAATATGCAGGGGATGGTAAAGACCATTCCTGAAGTATTTTCTATGCTGAAGTCAGCAGAGGTTGAAATCAAGAAAGAACATCAAGTGTTGATGGTCAATAAGACCACTAAGTTCAAGAAGGGCAAGGGTAAAAAGAACTTCAAGAAGGACGGCAAAGAGGTTGCCGCGCCCGGTAAGCCAGTTGCCGGGAAGAAGTCAAAGAATGGACCCAAGCCTGAGACTGAGTGCTTTTATTGCAAGGGGAAGGGTCACTGGAAGCGGAACTGCCCCAAATACTTAGCGGATAAGAAGGCCGGCAACACCAAAGGTATATTTGATATACATGTAATTGATGTGTACCTTACCAGTACTCGTAGTAACTCCTGGGTATTTGATACCGGTGCCGTTGCTCATATTTGTAACTCACAGCAGGAGCTGCGGAATAAACGGAGACTGGCGAAGGACGAGGTGACGATGCGCGTCGGGAATGGTTCCAGAGTCGATGTGATCGCCGTCGGCACGCTGCCTCTACATTTACCTACAGGATTAGTTTTGAACCTTAATAATTGTTATTTAGTGCCAAGTTTGAGCATGAACAAGTACCTGGATCTCGTTTAATACGAGATGGCTACTCATTTAAGTCTGAGAATAATGGTTGTTTGATTTATACGAGAGATATGTATTATGGTCATGCTCCGATGGTTAATGGTTTATTCTTAATGAATCTCGAGCGTAATATTACACATGTTCATAGTGTAGATGCCAAAAGATGTAAAGTTGATAACGATAGTCCCACATACTTGTGGCACTGCCGCCTTGGTCACATTGGTGTGAAGCGCATGAAGAAGCTCCATGCTGATGGACTTTTAGAGTCTCTTGATTATGAATCATTTGACACATGCGAACCATGCCTCATGGGAAAAATGACCAAGACTCCGTTCTACGGAACAATGGAGCGAGCAACCAACTTGTTGGAAATCATACATACCGATGTGTGCGGTCCAATGAGCGTTGAGGCTCGCGGAGGATATCATTATGTTCTCACTCTCACTGATGACTTAAGTAGATATGGGTATGTCTACTTAATGAAACACAAGTCTGAGACCTTTGAAAAGTTCAAGGAATTTCAGAATGAGGTGGAGAATCAACGTGACCGAAAGATAAAGTTCCTACGATCAGATCGTGGAGGAGAATATTTAAGTCACGAATTTGGCACACACTTAAGGAAATGTGGAATCGTTTCACAACTCACGCCGCCTGGAACACCTCAGCGAAACGGTGTGTCCGAACGTCGTAATCGCACTCTATTGGATATGGTGCGGTCTATGATGTCTCTTACCGATTTACCGCTATCATTTTGGGGATACGCTCTAGAGACAGCTACATTCACTTTAAATAGGGCACCATCTAAATCCGTTGAGACGACACCGTATGAATTATGGTTTGGGAAGAAACCTAAGCTGTCGTTTCTAAAAGTTTGGGGATGCGATGCTTATGTCAAGAAACTTCAACCTGAAAAGCTCGAAACCAAGTCAGAAAAATGCGTCTTCATAGGATACCCTAAGGAAATTGTAGGGTATACCTTCTACTTAAGATCCGAGGGCAAGATCTTTGTTGCCAAGAACGGATGCTTTCTGGAAAAAGAGTTTCTCTCGAAAGAAGTAAGTGGGAGGAAAGTAGAACTTGATGAAGTACTACCTCTCGAACGGGAAAGTGATGCAGCTCAGGAAAATGTTCCTGTGATGCCCACACCAACTGAAGAGGAAACCAATGATGATGATCAAGGTACTTCGGATCAAGTTGCTACTGAACTTCGTAGGTCCACAAGGACACGTTCCGCACCAGAGTGGTACGGCAACCCTGTCCTGGAAATCATGTTGTTAGACAACGATGAACCTTCAAACTATGAAGAAGCGATGGCGGGCCCAGATTCCAACAAATGGCTAGAAGCCATGAAATCCGAGATAGAATCCATGTATGAAAACAAAGTATGGACTTTGACTGACTTGCCCGATGATCGGCGAGCGATAGAAAACAAATGGATCTTTAAGAAGAAGACGGACGCGGATGGTAATGTCACCATCTATAAAGCTCGACTTGTCGCTAAGGGTTATCGACAAGTTCAAGGGATTGACTACGACGATACTTTCTCTCCTGTAGCGAAGCTTAAGTCCGTCCAAATCATGTTAGCAATTGCCGCATACTATGATTATGAGATATGGCAGATGGACGTCAAAACGGCATTCCTTAACGGGCATCTTAAGGAAGAGCTGTATATGATGCAGCCGGAAGGTTTTGTCGATCCTAAGAACGCTAACAAAGTATGCAAGCTCCAGCGATCCATTTATGGGCTGGTGCAAGCATCTCGGAGTTGGAATATTCGCTTTGATGAGATGATCAAAGCGTTTGGGTTTATGCAGACTTATGGAGAAGCCTGCGTTTACAAGAAAGTGAGTGGGAGCTCTGTAGCATTTCTCATATTATATGTGGATGACATACTCTTGATGGGAAATAATATAGAATTTCTGGACAACATTAAGGCCTACTTGAACAAATGTTTTTCAACGAAGGACCTTGGAGAAGCTGCTTATATATTAGGCATCAAGATCTATAGAGATAGATCGAGACGCCTCATAGGTCTTTCACAAAGCACATACCTTGATAAGATTTTGAAAAAGTTCAAAATGGATGAGTCCAAGAAAGGGTTCTTGCCTATGTTACAAGGTGTGAGATTGAGCTCAGCTCAGTCACCGACCACGGCAAAAGATAAAGAAGAGATGAGTGTCATCCCCTATGCTTCAGCCATAGGATCTATTATGTATGCCATGCTATGTACCAGACCTGATGTAAACCTTGCCGTAAGTTTGGTAGCAAGATACCAGAGTAATCCCAGCAAGGAACACTGGACAGCGGTCAAGAATATCCTGAAGTACCTGAAAAGGACAAAGGACATGTTTCTTGTTTATGGAGGTGACGAAGAGCTCGTCGTAAAGGGTTACGTCAACGCTAGCTTCGACACAGATCTGGATGACTCTAAGTCACAAACCGGATACGTGTATATGTTGAATGGTGGAGCAGTAAGCTGGTGCAGCTGCAAGCAGAGCGTCGTGGCGGGATCTACATGTGAAGCGGAGTACATGGCAGCCTCGGAGGCAGCGCATGAAGCTATTTGGGTGAAGGAGTTCATCACCGACCTAGGAGTCATACCCAATGCGTCGGGGCCAATCAAACTTTTCTGTGACAACACTGGAGCTATTTCCCTTGCCAAGGAGCCCAGGTTTCACAAGAAGACCAGGCACATCAAGCGTCGTTTCAACTCCATCCGTGAAAATGTTCAAGTTGGAGACATAGAAATTTGCAAATTACATACATATCTGAATGTCGCAGATCCGTTGACTAAACCTCTCTCGCGAGCAAAACATGATCAACACCAGAACTCTATGGGTGTTCGATTCATCACAATGTAACTAGATTAGTGACTCTAGTGCAAGTGGGAGACTGTTGGAAATATGCCCTAGAGGCAATAATAAAAGTGTTATTATTATATTTCTTTGTTCATGATAATAGTCTTTTATTCATGCTATAACTGTATTATCCGGAAATCGTAATACACGTGTGAATACATAGACCACAATATGTCCCTAGTAAGCCTCTAGTTGACTAGCTCGTTGTGATCAACAAATAGTCATGGTTTCCTGGCTATGGACATTGGATGTCGTTGATAACGGGATCACATCATTAGGAGAATGATGTGATGGACAAGACTCAATCCTAAGCATAGCACAAAGGTCGGTTAGTTCGTTTGCTAGAGCTTTTCCAATGTCAAGTATCTCTTCCTTCGACCATGAGATCGTGTAACTCCTAGATACCGTAGGAATGCTTTGGGTGTATCAAACGTCACAACGTAACTGGGTGACTATAAAGGTGCACTACAGGTATCTCCGAAAGTGTCTATTGGGTTGACACGGATCGAGACTGGGATTTGTCACTCCGTATGACGGAGAGGTATCTCTGGGCCCACTCGGTAATGCATCATCATAATGAGCTCAAGGTGACCAAGGTGTTGGCCACGGGGTCATGCATTACGGTACGAGTAAAGTGACTTGCCAGTAACGAGACTGAACAAGGTATTGGGATACCGACGATCGAGTCTCGGGCAAGTAACGTACCGATTGACAAAGGGAATTGTATACGGGGTTTGATCGAATCCTCGACATCGTGGTTCATCCGATGACTTCATCGAGGAGCATGTGGGAGCCAACATGGGTATCCAGATCCCGCTGTTGGTTATTGACCGGAGAGTCTCGGTCATGTCTGCATGTCTCCCGAACCCGTAGGGTCTACACACTTAAGGTTCGGTGATGCTAGGGTTATCAGGAAGACAAGTATGTGATTACCGAATGTTGTTCGGAGTCCCGGATGTGATCCCGGACGTCACGAGGAGTTCCGGAATGGTCCGGAGGTAAAGTTTTATATATGGGAAGTTGTTAAACGGGCACCGGAAAGTTTCGGGGTCATACCGGTATTGTACCGGGACCACCGGAAAGGTTCCGGGGGTCCACCGGGAGGGACCACCCCTCCCGGGGGGCCACTTGGGCTGCGTAGGGATAGCAGCCAGCCCCTGGTGGGCTTGGCGTGCCCCCCCTTTGGGCCCATGCGCCTAGGGTTGGGGGGGAAACCCTAAAGGGGGCGCACCCCCCTTGCTTGCGGGGCAAGCCCCCACCCCTTGGCCGCCGCCCCCCCTAGGGTTTTCCCTAGAGGGCCGGCCCCCCTTGCCCCTTCCCCTATATATAGAGGGGTGAGGGGAGGGCTGCAAGACACCACAACTCAAGGCGCAGCCCCTCCCCTCCCCAACACCTCTCCTCCTCCGTACGTGCTTGGCGAAGCTCTGTCGGAGTACTGCTGCACCAACTACACCACGCCGTCGTGCTGCCGTTGGAGCTGCCTTCCTCAACCTCTCCTTCCTCCTTGCTGGATCAAGACGGAGGAGACGTCTCCCGTCCCGTACGTGTGTTGAACGCGGAGGTGCTGTCCGTTCAGCACTTGGACATCGGTGATCCGAATCACGTTCGAGTATGACTCCATCATCACCATCCCCTTGACAAGCTTCCGCTCGTGATCTACAAGTGGTATGTAGATGCAAACTCTTCCCCTTGAATCTTTGCTTAGATGAACTCATAGATGGATCTTGGTGAAACCGTAGGAAAATTTTTAATTTTCTGCAATGTTCCCAACAGACATATATAGGCGAAAGAAGTCGGTCAGGGGAGCCACAAGGGCCCCACGAGGGTGGGGGGCTTGCCTAGGGGGTAGGGCGCACCTCCCTTCCTCGTGGATTCCTCGTTGCTTCCCTTATGTACACTCCAAGTCTCCTGGATTGCTTCCGTTCCAAAAATAACTCTCCCGAAGGTTTCATTCTGTTTGGACTCCATTTGATATTCCTTTTCTTTGAAACACTGAAATAGGCAAGAAAACAACAATTTGGGCTGGGCCTCCGGTTAATAGGTTAGTCCCAAAAATAATATAAAAGTGCTTAGTAAAGCCCATAAACATCCAAAATAGATAATATAATAGCATGAATACTTCATAAATTATAGATACGTTGGAGACATATCAGCATCCCCAAGCTTAATTCCTACTCGTCCTCGAGTAGGTAAATAATAAAAGAAATAATTTATGAAATGTGAATGATAGCAGGTGCATAAGTTTGATCAATGATAATTTCAATCACCTTTTCTAGCATCATTATATGTCATAACAACAGATCATCTCATAAAACTTATGACGATCAAGTAACAAGCTATTCATATGTTAAAGCATAGACCATAAACTTTCTTGAAAACTAGCAAACTTCATTCTTAGTCATCAAACAATTTACAATTCATCTTATTTCCGGGAAGGGTCTATGTCAGAGCTTTGGTTTAGAAAATCCCACATACTCAACTATCATATAGTCTTCCATGATTGCTACCACTCAAAGCATATTTTTAGAACAAATAGCATCGATCGAACACAGATAAAGATAGGGGCTTAATGTTTCGCCTCCCAACTTACTTATCATATAGATAATTGTCAACAATAATAATTCATGATCAAATATATTTGACTGGCCATATATGCTTAGATCTTTCCCCATCACATGATGCTTGCCAACTAAAGAGTAGGTTGGGATGAGAAGGAATACTACTGACTCTTGCATAAAAGTAAAAGATAGGCCCTTCGCAAAGGGAAGCAGGGATTTGCAGAGGTGCCAGAGCTTGAAGCTTTTAAATAGAGATGAAAATAATTTTGAGAGGTATGCTTTCATTGTCAACATAACAATCAAGGGTTCCCAGTTTCTTCCGTATTGGATACATTATAGGCGGTTCCCAAACAGAATGGCAAAGTTTTTACTCCCCCTCCACCAACAATCATCAATCCATGGCTTGCTCGAAACAACGGGTGTCTCCAACTAACAACAATCCTGGGGGAGTTTTGTTTGCAACTTTTTGATTTGATTTTGATCTTTTGATCATGGGACTGGGCATCCCAGTTACCAGCCATTTTTCTCGTGAATGATGAGCAGAGTCCACTCATCATGAGAATAACCCACCTAGCATGGAAGATACTGACAGCCCCTAGTCGCTACATGAGCGATTCGGGCATACAAAATAGATTATTATTTGAAGGTTTAGAGTTTGGCACATGCAAATTTACTTGGAACGACACGTAAATACCGCATATAGGTAGGTATGGTGGACACTCATGGAAGAAACTTGGTTCAAGGAATTTGGATGCACAAGCAGTATTCCCGCTTAGTACAGATATTTGGCTAGCAAAGGATTCTAAATAGCAAGCACCACATGTTGGAGGATCTATAACAATATAACTTCTATACAAATATACCCAAGCATAACTCATTATGTTGTCTTCCTTTTCCAATTTCAACTAATTTGCTCAGGTTTGAAAATAATTAATGGGGCTCACAATCATAGAAGATGTCTAAGATAGTATATTTATATGTGAAACCTCTCTTCCTTCAATATTCTTTCATGAATTGTTCGAATGACCAATAAATTTACCACCTCTACTTCTTATAAGTGAAGTCATTATTCCCCATGGAATAAGCATATGAACCATGTATAATTTCAGATTTATGACATTCAACTCATTCAACCATTTACTCATAGGATATAAGTGAAGCACATGAGTAAATGACAAACTACTCCAAAAAGATATAAGTGAAGGTCAATGAGTAGTTAAATAATTATGTAGCTATGTGAAGACTCTCTCTCATTTAAGAATTTCAGATCTTGGTATTTAATTCAAACATCAAGCAAAGCAAAACAAAATAAAATGACACTCCAAGCAAAACACATATCATGTGGTGAATAAAAATATAGCTCCAAGTAAAGTTACCGATAGACGAAGACGAAAGAGGGGATGCCTTCCGGGGCATCCCCAAGCTTAGGCTTTTGGTTGTCCTTGAATATTACCTTGGGGTGCCTTGGGCATCCCCAAGCTTAGGCTCTTGCCACTCCTTATTCCATAGTCCATCGAATCTTTACCCAAAACTTGAAACCTTCACAACACAAAACTCAATAGAAAACTCGTAAGCTCCGTTAGTATAAGAAAATAAATCACCACTTAGGTACTGTTGTGAACTCATTGTAAATTCATATTGGTGTAATATCTACTGTATTCCAACTTCTCTATGGTTCATACCCTCCGATACTACTCATAGATTCATCAAAATAAGCAAACAACACATAGAAAACAGAATCTGTCAAAAACAGAACCGTCTGTAGTAATCTGTATCATTCGAATACTTCTGTAACTCCAAAATTCTACCAAATTAAGAAGACCTGAGCAATTTGTGTACCAATCCAAAGAAAAATGATCAGATCAAAAGCACGTTTCTGTGAATTATCAAAACTAATTTACTGGGTGCAAAAGTTTCTGATTTTCAGCAGGATCAACACAACTATCACCGTAAGCTATCCTAAAGGTCTTACTTGGCACTTTATTGAAACAAAAGCTATAAAACATGATTACTACAGTAGCATAATCATGTTAACACACAAAACAGTAAGGATAATTATTGGGTTGTCTCCCAACAAGCGCTTTTCTTTAATGCCTTTCTAGCTAGGCATGATGATGACAATCATGCTCACATAAAAGATAAGAATTGAAACATAATGGTAGCATCATGAAGCATATGACTAGTACATTTAAGTCTAACCCACTTCCTATGCATAGGGATTTTGTGAGCAAACAACTTATGTGAACAATAATCAACTAGCATAGGAAGGCAAAACAAGCATAACTTCAAGATTTTAAGCACATAGAGAGGAAACTTGGTATTATTGCAATTCCTACAAGCATATGTTCCTCCCTCATAATAATTTTCAGTAGCATCATGAATGAATTCAACAATATAACCAGCACCTAAAGCATTCTTTTCATGATCTACTTGCATAGAAATTTTACTACTCTCCACATAAGCGAAATTCTTCTCAATCGGAATAGTGGGAGTATCATAAGAGACTCGAATACTAAAAATTGTTTCCACATTAAAAGAGTAATGTTTAGAAAAAGGGTAATCATAATCATGACAAGTTTTACAATTATAATCATCACTACATTTTATAGCATAAGTTTCATCACAATAATCATCTAAGTAGCAACTTTGTTCTCATCATAATCGATTGAAACCTCTTCCAAGATAGTGGAATCATCACTAAATAAAGTCATGACCTCTCCAAATCCACTTTCATATTCATCACAATAAGATTCAACATACTCCAAAATAGTGGTATCATTACTTCCTAAAGTTGACACTCTTCCAAACCCACTTTTATCAATATAACCATCATAAATAGGAGGCATGCTATCATCATAATAAATTTGCTCATCAAAAATTGGGAGGCTAAAAATATCATCTTCATTAAACGTAGCATCCCCAAGCTTGGGACAAACATTAATTTCAGCAAATATATTCTCAAACATGTCATTCTCATCAAACATAGCATCCCCAAGCTTGGGCCTTTTCATATCATAAGCATAATCACTCTCATTATTAATAGTATGGATAGCACCAATAGTATAGCAATTATCATCATCACAATGAGTAATAGGAGCAACATCATTTGAGAGGGATACCTTTCTACCTTTGCTTCTCCGTCTCTTCTTTTCCTTCTTCACATCATGTGTGGGTTTAACCCTCTTTTCTGAGCTCCTTATTAATGAGATTGGTTGAATAGAAAGCTCCTCCTCGTTACTTGATTCATCATAAGAAATAATAGGAGGATATTGGGAAGTTTCTTCCCTTTCATTAGTGTTCTCTTCATCTTCTATTTGCTTTCTTTTCTTTATGTAATTGGCAATATAAGGATTTTCAATGCAATTCACTACATAATACATATAAATTTCCTCTACATCAATATCAAGAAATTTCTTGAGGGCAAATTCTGGAAGATTCTTAGTTAAACGTTTCATTTCTTCATAACCCAAAAGCAAACTAAGTTCATTATGATGTGCAAGGGAAATCAAATCATCACAATTTTTGGACACAATTTGATCATGAAACAATTTGCATCGGAGATGTAAATGACCACGTTCATTGCAAAGTTCACAAGTACGGCAAAGAAATTTTAAATTTTCAGCACAAACATCTAGCCTTTCTTGCAACCATTTAGTTTCTAAATACTTATGCCTCTTGCAAAATCTATCTTCCCTATTTGGTGTGTACTTGCAAACTCTATGCACTCCACAAAAGTTGACATGCTTATAAGAGACATTTTCATCATAACTAGTGCAATCATCATTAGTACTATGGATATTCAAAGAGTTCATACTAACAACATTGCAATCATGCTCATTATTCAAAGATTTAGTACCAAACATTTTAATGCATTTGTCTTCTAGAAATTGAGCACAATTTTCCTTTCCATCATTTTCATGAAAGATATTAAAAAGATGAAGCGTATGAGGCAAACTTAATTCCATTTTTTGTAGTTTTCTTTTATATACTAAACTAGTGATAAAACAAGAAACAAAAAGATTCGATTGCAAGATCTAAAGATATACCTTCAAGACTCACCTCCCTGGCTACGGCGCCAGAAAAGAGCTTGATCTCTACTACGCAACCTTCTTCTTGTAGACGTTGTTAGGCCTCCAAGTGCAGAGGTTTGTAGGATAGTAGCAAATTTCCCTCAAGTGGATGACCTAAGGTTTATCAATCCGTGGGAGGCGTAGGATGAAGATGGTCTCTCTCAAACAACCCTGCAACCAAATAACAAAGAGTCTCTTGTGTCCCCAGCACACCCAATACAATGCCAAATTGTATAGGTGCACTAGTTCGGCGAAGAGATGGTGATACAAGTGCAATATGGATGATAGATATGAGTATTTGTAATCTGAAAATATAAAAACAGCAAGGTAACAAGTGGTAAAAGTGAGTGTAAACGGTATTGCAATGCTAGGAAACAAAGCTTAAGGTTCATACTTTCACTAGTGCAAGTTCTCTCAACAATAATAACATAACTCGATCATATAACTATCCCTCAAAATGCAACAAAGAGTCACTCCAAAGTCACTAATAGTGGAGCACAAACGAAAAGATTATTGTAGGGTACGAAACCACCTCAAAGTTATCCTTTCTGATCGATCTATTCAAGAGTCCGTAGTAAAATAACATGAAGCTATTCTTTCCGTTCGATCTATCATAGAGTTCGTACTAGAATAACACCTTAAGACACAAATCAACCAAAACCCTAATGTCACCTAGATACTCCAATGTCACCTCAAGTATCCGTGGGCATGATTATACGATATGCGTCACACAATCTCAGATTCAATATATTCAACCAACACAAAGTACTTCAAAGAGTGCCCCAAAGTTTCTACCAGAGAGTCAAGACGAAAACGTGTGCCAACCCCTATGCATAGGTTCACATGGTCACTGGACCCGCAAGTTGATCACCAAAACATACATCAAGTAGATCACGTGAATATCCCATTGTCACCACAGATAAGCATGGCAAGACATACATAAAGTGTTCTCAAATCCTTAAAGACTCAATCCGACAAGACAACTTCAAGGGGAAAACTCAATTCATCACAAGAGAGTAGAGGGGGAGAAACATCATAAGATCCAACTATAATAGCAAAGCTCATGATACATCAAGATCATATCACCTCAAGAACACGAGAGAGAGAGATCAAACACATAGTTACTAGTACATACCCTCAGCCCCGAGGGTGAACTACTCCTTCCTCGTCATGGAGAGCGTCAGGATGATGAAGATGGCCACCGGTGAGGGATCCCCCCTCCGGCAGGGTGCCGGAACAGGGTCCCGATTGGTTTTTGGTGGCTACAGAGGCTTGCGGCGGCGGAACTCCCGATCTATTGTGCTCCCCGATATTTTTAGGGTATATGGACATATATAGGCGAAAGAAGTCGGTCAGGGGAGCCACGAGGGGCCCACGAGGGTGGGGGCGTGCCTCCCTGTCTCGTGGCTTCCTCATTGCTTCCCTTACGTACACTCCAAGTCTCCTGGATTGCTTCTGTTCCAAAATTAACTCTCCTAAAGGTTTCATTCCGTTTGGACTACGTTTGATATTCCTTTTCTTTGAAACACTGAAATAGGCAAGAAAACAACAATTTGTGTCGGGCCTCCGGTTAATACGTTAGTCCCAAAAATAATATAGAAGTGCTTAGTAAAGCCCATAAACATCCAAAACAGATAATATAATAGCATGAATACTTCATAAATTATAGATACGTTGGAGACGTATCAGGGGGTGCTGGTGCCCGTGAGCTTTATCAAGGGCTCCTCGCGAGGATAAAGCCAAAGCACTAGGGCAACGGGGTTCGGCGAGGTGTGCTTGTGCGAGGGCGGGTCCGTGCGCACACACCTACCTAGCCCCCATGCACGAGGCGCGCGAGGAAGAGCGACGGGAAACTGCCGCCCTTTCCTGGCCCAGGCTAAGAACAAGCAAACGAGAGGAGAGAAAATCCAACTTGGCAAACCAAAGCACGAAAACACCAACTCCATTAAAGATCACTAAAAGATTGGGAAGCAACTTCGGAAAGCAAATGAACAGCCGCGTTGGGCACCTAGTCTAGTCTTCTCACTAGCGCGGAGCTAAGTGCTGCCACTAGAACATGGGAGGGAGACCCTGTGAGGCCCCAGGGCGGCTCTCAGGAGACTCCGGGGCATGTACAGCCCCACTCATTATTACGTGAGAGTGTCATGAGCGGAGACCTTCACAGGCTGGAGCCTTGCTTCATGGGTAGAACTTCCGGAGGTGCCGGATGTTCCAGGCGTTTTGGATGGGGACCCCGTCCTGTGTCTCCAGGCGCGCGGCGCCAGGCCTGGAGACATGGGCAATCCTAAACGGGCCCTCCCACATGGGAGAGATATTGTGCAGCCCCCTCCATGGAGAGCACCCGCCTCAGGACGAGGTCGCCCACCTCCAATGTCCTAGAGCGGACGCTGCGGCAGTGGTACCGCCACAGCGCCTGCTGGTAACTTGCCGCTCGGAGCGAGGCTTGACGGCGACTGAAAGTGCAACTATCCCTAGGTGGTTTTGGTAATTCATAACAACATATAGCTCATTGAACTAATGCTATTCCAAGACTATTATTTCAGGAAAGCTCAATGAATGGCATGGCATGGATGATGAAAGTGGATCCCTCAAAATACTAAGGACAAAGGATTGGCTCAAGCTCAAAAGCTCAAGACTCTTCATTTTACATTTTAGTGTTCCAAGATCACATTGAGTCTATAGGAAAAGCCAATACTATCAAGGAGGGATGAAGTGTTGCTTAATGAGCCTCTTGCTTCATGTGCTTAGTGATATGCTCCAAAAACCCTCAACTACTTTCTCACATCCACAAATGACCTATACCCAAAGCCAAAATCGGTCACACCGATTCTTTCTATCTGGCGCCACCAAGTTCTAATGCCATAGCCACTGCCACCAACACTAGGAAAATCGGTCCTACCGATAGGGATCTCGGTCTCACCGAGATGGGATTGTAATCTCTCTGTTTCCCTTCGTAACATTTCGGTCTAACCGAAGTGAGCGATCGGTCCCACCGAGATTGTAATGTAAACTCTCTGTTTCCCTTTTGTAACATTTCGGTCTCACCAAAAAGAGCAATACGGTCCCACCGAGTTTACCTGACCAACTCTCTCGAAAGCTTATTACCAAAACCAGTATCACCGAGTTTGTGTAATCATTCTTACCGAGATTACGTTATGCCCTAACCCTAACCAAATCAGTCTTACCGAGTTGCATGTCAGTCCCACCGAAAATCCTAACGGTCACTAGGTTTACTAAAGTCAGTCCGACCGAGTCTGTTGAATCGGTCCCATCGAGTTTGGTAAATTGTGTGTAACGGTTAGTGTGGGTGTCAAAACCGGCGGATCTTGGGTAGGGGGTCCCGAACTGTGCGTCTAGGTGGTTGGTAACAGGAGACAAGGGACACGATGTTTTTACCCAGGTTTGGGCCCTCTCGATGGAGGTAAAACCCTACTCCTGCTTGATTGATATTGATGATATGGGTAGTACAAGAGTGGATCTACCATGAGATCAAGGAGGCTAAACCCTAGAAGCTGGCCTATGGTATGATTTTTGTAAGGGTTGTTGTCCTACGGACTAAAACCCTCCGGTTTATATAGACATCGGAGAGGGCTAGGGTTACGCAGAGTCGGTTACAACGGTAGGAGATCTACATATCCGTATTGCCAAGCTTGCCTTCCACGCCAAGGAAAGTCCCATCCGGACACGGGACGAAGTCTTCAATCTTGTATCTTCATAGTCTTGGAGTCCGGCCGATGATGATAGTCTGGCTATCTGGACACCCCCTAGTCCAGGACTCCCTCAGTAGCCCCTGAACCAGGCTTCAATGACGACGAGTCCGACGCGCATATTGTCTTCAGCATTGCAAGGCGGCTTCCTCTTCCGAATAATCCATAGAAGATTGCGAACACCAGGATAGTGTCCGGCTCTGCAAAATAAATTCCACATACCACCATAGAGAGAATAATATGTACACAAGTTCAATCTGCTGACGTATTTTGTGGTGTGACGTCACACCACTACCAGGCCTTTACTTGAATCGTTTTTATTATACCACCTCAATGCGTTTAGCGAAGCAGTTTCCTTGGCACGTCTTGTCGAAGCAGAGATTGTGTTCCCCTTATTCCGGGATTCCCATCAATACGGACGTGGGTAACCCAACCGCGCCATTGATTGCGGCGCTTGGGAGATAAGCGAGTTCTACTCGGCTAGTAGGGACGCATAGTTTCATCCACCCATATATAAGGGGATAAGGATCCACCTCCTTGACCTACGCCTTCTTCCTCCTTTGCTTATCCATCTCCGTGCACTCAAGCTCCAGCGCCCAAGTCCGCACATCTCACCTCAACCTTCTCCAGCCATGTCCGGAGTGGGAGGCAAGTGGATGGCCTCCTCCATTACGGAGGGGCACATCGAGAAGCTGCGCAACGCCGGATACCTATCCAGTGACATCGCGCACCGGCTGCTCGACGAGGGGCAGCTCATCCCCACCCCCAGGCCCCATGAGAGGGTCATATTCCTTCCCCACTTCCTCCGCGGACTGGGCTTTCCACTCCACCCCTTCGTCCGGGGGCTCATGTATTACTACCGCCTGGACTTCCACGATCTGGCTCCAAATTTCATCCTCAATATCTCGGTGTTTATCATCGTGTGTGAGGCCTTCCTTTGCATCCAGCCCCACTTCGGCTTGTGGCTAAAGACCTTCAATGTCAAGCCGAAGGTTGTGAAGGGCAGCCAAGCGGAGTGCAGAGGCGCCATGGTGGGCAAAATGCCCAACGTCACCTGGCTCAAGGGCGCCTTCGTGGAGTCCGTCAAAGGGTGGCAATCGGGGTGGTTCTACATCACCGAGCCGCGTGACCCTAAATGGGCAGCGGCCCCCAAGTTCAGATCTGGCATCTTCATGCAGCTCACCTCCTGGAAAGAGAAGGGCTTGCTTTGGGGTAGTTCGGAGGAGCTGACCGGACTCCAGTCCTGTCTCCAGACCCTGGTGAACAAGAAGCTTAAGCTTGTCAATGTGATCCAGGTCATGCTCGTCCGCCGGATTCTCCCCTGCCAGCAATGGGACTTCAATTTGTGGGAGTTTGATCCAGCCCATCACCGGACCTCGAGCAGGCTCTTTGACACTACGTACGAAGCTGCCTGGAGGGTGCTGTTCAAGGGCGCCGAAGCTCCCGCATCTGCTACCGAAGATCGCGGATTCAGCATGCACGTCCGGCTGGCGAGGTAAGCTATGTTATCCTTTATGGGACATTTGCTTTTCATAGTTTGACTCTATGCGGGATCTAAACTCCCGATGCCTTTAACAGGACTGGTAGAAGACGTCCAGACAGGTTAACTATCCGGCTCCCCTTCTAGAAGACCCAGCAGACGCCCATTTAACAGGGCTGCTAGTCCTGACACTTTACGTGGTGCCGGAGAAGAAGGCCAAGAAGAAGGCCATGGGGACCCGAAGGAGTTCCCGACGCCTGGTGGTATCGGACTCATCGTCCGACGACTCCGAGGCGGACTCCTCCCCTGAAGACGAGGAGGAGAAAGAGGCCTCTCCCCAAGAGGGGGGAGAGAAGAAGAGGAAGGCTTCCCTAGCGAGGGAGGCCGAAGGGTCCAAGAAGGGAAGGACCCTTCCTCCGGACTGCTCCGCCAACGCCGCCGCCGACGAGGAGGAGTGGCCCTCAAGGGCCAAGCCCCTGGCAAGATCGTAAGTATCCGGATTCCTGGATGATTTATAATTTTTCTTTTTGCCACGCGGTGTCTTTCTAATGCCGCATACAACTTGTAGTCCGGCCAAGGACGATCTTCCCGCTTCGTCGAGCGGGTCCTTGGGTACGTCGGATATGGATTCCCTTCCGACCGCTTCCACCCATCGTGACGCTGATGACGCCGAGGTGGGATCCCAGGAGGGGACCCACCAGGAGGGGGAGGCTCCGGAGGTGCCATAGGGCAACCTCCCGGACTTCGCACCGGACTCCGCACCGGAACCTGCAGTGTTTCCGGAGTCCGGTAGGCGGCCCCTTCGTAAGAAGGGCAAGACTGTGACACCGGCGTCCTCCGTCCAACCGGAGGCGCCGGATAACTTATTGGAGGTGCTCAACGGCGCTTCCATCAAAGGAGAACACCGCACTGTCATGAGTGCGGTGATTCAGAAGGTTCAGCTCGCCAAGAGCGGGCTGACCGAAGCCTGTAGCAGCCTTCTAACAGGCTTTGAGGTAAGAATTTTAAGACATGTAATATAATAGCGCATAGACAGTAGCCCCTGATGCTCGGTTCGGTGTTCGGAAAGAAAAGCCGGACTGAGGATCTAAAAAGATATACGCAGGAGTTCTAAAAAATATGTCAATATGGGATTGCAGGCTGCGCTGCTGACCTCTGCCGCACTGACTGCGGAGGTCGATGCTTTGAAGCAGAACCTCGAGCGGTCCGAGAGCGAGCTCGGCCATGCCAAGAAGCAGCTCGAGGATAAGGAAGGTGAGTAACACCGTATTAAATTTGTACCTTACAAAAAAGGATTTTGGTTGCAAGAGAAATAACAAGGATAACGTGGGTACTCCAGGGGCCACGAACGAGGTGGTGACCCTGAAGGAGGCCGTGTCCGCGGCCGAACGCAATGCAGCCGCGGAACGAGCCGAGTGAGAGAAGCAGGACGCGCGGGTGGCGGAGGTGCAGCAAGAGCTCCAGGCTCTCATGGAAAAACATGAGAGTTTGGAGCGCGACTCAAAAACTCGAGAGTCCGAGCTTGCATTGGCTCTTGAGAGTGCCAAAGCCACTAAGGCCGAAGCCCACAAGGCCCTCCAGGAAATCGAGGCAGTGAAGAAAATAGCGGCGGGTAAGGCATTTTTCATGCAAAGCAAGCATGTGAATGTGAATTACCTATTACTTACCCGAATTCGGAGCTCTCCAGGAACGTTCGTAGATCTGCCTCGCAGCATGTCCGATGCTGCCGCTTTCTACCGGGCCGAGGAGGGAAGCTCGACAGAGAAGGTCTTCTGGTCTCAGTACGCTGAGGCCGGACATCCGGTGCCCCTTAGCGAGGGCTGAAGCAGCTGGTCGAGCTCCACAAGGTAGCCGAACAGGCCATGAAGGGCCTCATAGTTCGGCTATGGCCCAAGGAGGCCATGCCTGGGAGCTACTTCTTCCTGGTGCGGCGGCTGGTGGATGCGTGTCCCTGGGTGGAAGTCGTCAAGCACTCTGCCTGCATTGAAGGTGCCCATCGGGCCCTTGCCCGTGCAAAAGTGCACTGGGGCAGGATGGACGCTGAGAAGCTTCTGACGGACGCGCCGCCGGCGGGCAAAGAGTATCGCACGCCCGAAATGTATTATAAGAGTGTCCTGAAGGGTGCCCGCATGATTGCGGATGAGTGCTCCAAAGATGTACTATTTGAGTAGACTCGCATTGTGTTATCCTGTGCGCTGAAAACTGTGTTCATATGCGCTAAGCAACGCTTATTAATTTAAAATATTACCTTCTGTGCGGCCGTTTATCAAACCTGAGAGACGGCAAGTCGTTGGCTTCAGCCCCCATGCCACGAGTGCTGGGGTGTTCGGGATAAACTTGAGCGCTCTTGTTCCCATTGTTGGGTCCATCTAGGGAGGCGCTCAACACAACGAACGAGGCAACCGGACTTATAATGCTTGAACACTCTCACTTAGCCATAGAATTCTATAATTTTAAATTTCGGCGAAGCCCCTAGTGTTCGGAAGACCGAGTTCGGGGCGCTATCCACGCCTGGGCCGGACAAAGCCGGTTCCTCGCTCTAAGCGGCATAAGTCTTTAGGGACTCGAAAAGACCTCTCGAATAGCGACCAGCTCTCGCCTTATCATGACAGTCAGTTTTAGCTTTCTCCACTGAGGCGCTCGCCCAGCTCAACCGGGGCGCAATCGCAGTGTTTCTCCCAGTGCTACCTTAGCCGATAAAATGGAACGTAAGGTGCCAAAACATGGGAGCCGGGCAAACCCAACTATTGAACCAAGACATGATTCGGAGCCGATGCATATAATGCTATAAGTTCGGGGTGCCGCACTTGTGAAAGTGTTCGGACTTGTCACACCATAATGCGGGGAACTTAAGCCCCTGGTGTATTCGGCCGTACCAAAGTGTACGGATGCAATATGTCATAAATGAACATATATATAAGAAATAAATGCAATTATAAGCAAAAAGCGATGCATTGTTTATTCAAGAAATACTGCCATGAATGCAGAACGATACAAATAGTGCGGTAAGCAAGGGGTAGGACTATTAAGCATGTCCCTCTCCAGGGGTAGGCTGCGGAATGGTGTATGAAAACGGATTTAATGCTCGTAATGGAGACCACCTGGATACTCGTCGTAGCCTTTTTCCTTCCCTGGCTGTTGCATCGTGAGTTCAGCAGGTCTGCTGCCGGACAGGGCCTCTGGTGAACGGAGTCCTGTGGGTAAGAAAAAAGAAAAAGGAAAAGAGTGACACACTTGGGAGCCCCTGGTGCGGTTAAGCCGCATTCTGGGCCTGTGGTGGTCGTGCCCCTCCCCCTATGCCCATGGTATCTCTAGAGCGTATTGATGTACGCGAAGGACCAGTTTTGCAATTTCGTAAGGGCAGGGGTTGGGGCCGCATTGCTACGCGTGCTCAGAACGTGCCAGGTGGTCTTGTTGTAGGTTACTCCGGGCGCGTTTAGCCATGTCCGGCCGCTTAACGGCCGGACTCGAGAATTGCCTTAAGAGGCTGCTCTGTACTTCTGCCGCGAGAGCCGCTGTGTGTTCCTCCGTTCGGAGGGAGCATTCAGTGTTTCCGTTGACTGTGATGACTCCTCGAGGGCCTGACATCTTGAGCTTGAGGTATGCGTAATGCGGCACCGCGTTGAACTTTGCAAACGCGGTCCGTCCGAGCAGGGCGTGATAGCCGCTGCGGAACGGGACTATGTCGAAGATTAACTCCTTGCTTCGGAAGTTATCCGGGGATCCGAAGACCACTTCCAGTGTGACTGAGCCTGTACAATTGGCTTCTACACCTGGTATGACGCCTTTGAAGGTCGTCTTTGTAGGTTTAATCCTTGAGGGGTCTATGCCCATCTTGCGCACTTTATCCTGATAAAGCAGGTTCGGGCTGCTGCCGCCGTCCATCAGGACTCTGGTGAGGTGAAATCCATCGACGATTGGGTCTAAAACCAATGCGGCGAATCCGCCATGGCGGATACTGGTGGGGTGGTCCCTTCGATCAAAAGTGATCGGGTAAGAGGACTGTCGGTGTCAAAACCGGCGGATCTCGGGTAGGGGGTCCCGAACTGTGTGTCTAGGCGGATGGTAACAGGAGACGAGGGACACGATCTTTTTACCCAGGTTCGGGCCCTCTTGATGGAGGTAAAACCCTACGTCCTGCTTGATAATATTGATGATGTGGATTACAAGAGTAGATCTACCACGAGATCAAGGAGGCTAAACCCTAGAAGCTAGCCTATGGTATGATTGTTGTTTGTCCTATGGACTAAAGCCATCCGGTTTATATAGACACCGGAGAGGGCTAGGGTTACACAGAGTCCGTTACAATGATAGGAGATCTACATATCCGTATCGCCTAGCTTGCCTTCCACGCCAAGGAAAGTCCCATCCGGACACGGGACGAAGTCTTCAATCTTGTATCTTCATAGTCTTGGAGTCCGGCCGATGATGCTAGTTCGGCTATCCGGACACCCCCTAGTCCGGAACTCCCTTAGTAGCCCCTGAACCAGGCTTCAATGACGACGAGTCCGGCGCGCATATTGTCTTCGGCATTGCAAGGCGGGTTCCTCCTCCGAATAATTTATAGAAGATTTTGAACACCATGATAGTGTCCGGCTCTGCAAAATAAATTCCACATACAACCTAGAGAGAATAATATTACACAAGTTCAATCTGCTGACGTATTTTGTGGCGTAACATCACACCACTACCAAGCCTTCAAATTGTTTTTATTGTTCCATCTCAGCAGCGAGGCGGTTTCCTTGGCACGTCTTGTCGAAGCAGAGATCGTGTTCCCCTTATTCCGGGATTCCCATCAATACGGACGTGGGTAACCCAACCGCGCCCGTTGCCACGCCCCCTCCATCGAAGGCGGGTTCCAAACGGTCACGGGGACGGCTCTTGGTATTCTTCCTCTTTATAATGAGACCAAGGCCCGTTCTTTTTATTCAATCTTCTATCGAATCCGCCCCTCCCCCTGAGTTCCAACACCCAGGGCTCCGAATTCAGGTACCTTCGATCCTCGACAATGTCCGGTCCTGATCTACGAGGCCGGTGGATGCCCTCCTCCGTCATGGAGGAGGACGTGCTAAAGCTGAGAGATGCCAGGTATTTAACCTACGAGATTTCACATAGGCTGCCCGCCCGAGGGCAAGTTATCCCAACTCCCGAGCCCGGCGAGATCGTCGTGTTTATGTCTCACTTCCGTCGGGGTTTAGGCTTCCCGACGGATCCCTTCATGAGGGGGCTCATGTTTTACTATGGGCTGGAATTCCACGACCTGGCTCCAGAGTCCATCCTCCATATCTCATCATTCATTGTCGTTTGTGAAGCCTTCCTCCGCACTACCCCTCACTTCGGCTTATGGCTCAAAACCTTCAACGTGGAGCCGAAGATGATTGAGGGGCGTCAGGCAGAGTGCGGCGGGGCGGTTATAAGCAAGAGGGCCGAAGCTCCATGGCCCAAGGGCTCTTTCCAAGAGGAGCTCGGCTTGTGGCAACAGGGGTGGTTTTATATCACCGCTCCCCGGGGCAGCAGGCAGAAGCCGCCACCCGTCTTTCGCTCGGGCCCTCCACAACAGCTGACGTCATGGGTCAACAAGGGGCGTGACTGGGGGTCGCCCAAAGACGCCCCCCTATTGCAGGACCGGATTCGAGTCCTCCAAGAAAGGGAGATCAATCTGGTCGCAGTGGTGCAGGTCATGTTGATCCGGCGCCTACTGCCCTGCAAACGTTGCCCCCTCCGCCTGTGGGAATTTAATTCGGAGGGGCCGCGAGCTCTTCAACACTTCATGGGTTTGACTCCCATGGAGATGTATAAACTGTTCTTCAGATCGCAAGAGACACATCCGAAATTGACCGAGGATGCTGGCCTAAGCTGTAATCGCCCGGATACTCAAGTAAGTAGCCCTGTGTCCGGACACACCATCCATTTATTTATCGTGAGCTTGCCTTTTAACCAGCTATCCCTGGACAGGAGTGGATAGCACAAGCAAAACTGATACGGTGTCCGGCCCCCCTCCCTGAGACCACGCAGGATCCCGTGTTAACTAAAATGTTGGAGGTTGCACCTTCCAATGAGGGCGAAGGGGGGCATGGGGAAACTATCACCTCTGCCAAGGAGGCGTTTAATAAGGGAGGAATCGAGAGTCCCTCCTTCCAGGGGGAGAAGCAGAACGCTTCCGAAGACCCGGAGGCCAAGGCCTCAAAGCGGGGAAAGAAATCTGTACCGGAAGATCCTACGCCAGAAAGCGCCCCGGCTGTACTGTCTCCTCGGAGGAATCAGCCCTCTAACGAGCCGTAAGTAAAAAAGGGGGATTTTATAATTATTAGACACCCCTGCTCAATGTCTAAAGGTAACCGAAGTTTTTACCTTGTAGTTCGGATCTCAGCCCATCTCAGCACAGCTCATCTTCGGGAGACCTTCGTCCGGAGATGATGGAGAGCGAAACGCCTCCATCTGCCGCCCCATCGCACGGGGCGGACGACCCTGAGGTGTCTTCGCGGAGGGTCTCCCCGAGTCCGGCGGGGCCGGAGAGTTCGGCACCCATTGGAGTACGGCCGGTGGAGCTACAGGATTTGCTTAATAGGGCGTCCATCTCAGAAGATCACCACACATTAATGGGTAATGTGATTGAGAGGATCTCGTCCGCCGAAAGCGGGTTGTATGAGGCCGTCGGAAGTTTACTGACGGGATTTGAGGTACGCAAAAAATGACATACCTGTTGACAGTTATGCACATGAAGTGCGCCCTGTATAGTAGCCCCTGAGACTTGGTATGCTGTCGAAAATGGCAGCGTGCCTAGGATCATAATCTCAGTTTTGAACTGTCACCTTTCCTATGTAGGTGGCAGAATGTTCGGTGGCCAGCCGGACGGATGGATTCGCCGAGCTGAAGAAGCAACTCGACGCTGCAGATGCGGACATCTCGCTGGTCAATAAACGACATGATGAGTCACAAGGTATGTGATTGCGCCGCGGTCGCTTAGTAAGGGAGCTGATGCCCATTCCTTACAAGTTGTATGCTTGATGTAGATGGTGCTGCTGTTGTGGAGGACCTTCGAGCAGAACTTGCTCGGGCCAAGGAGCAGGCCAGAAAAAGCGAGGCGACTGCCTTGAAGGCAGCGGAAGAGCTAGAAGCCGAGAAGGCTGCTCACTGCCGAAGCAGGGAGGAGATGGCCGGAATGGCCATGAAATTAAAAGTTGCTACCGACCGCCTGGAGGTTCTTGAAGGAGAACGCCGAGCGGAGCAAGAGGACCTGAAGAAGGCCGATGCCGAAGCCAAGGATGCCCGTAGTGCGATGCGGGCTATGAAGGAGGAACTGCGTCAGGTCGGAGACATTGTGGCTGGAAAGCCCTTTATGCTGCGTAGGAAGTTCACGGATCCGAAGTATGCTCAGCTGGGCCGATTGTACGGTGCGGAGGATCCTTATCTGGACTTGGCGGCGAGTGCGGCTGACGTAGTCGTGCACTTTCAAAGCCAGGAGGATCATGAAATGGAAGAGCTTTTCTGGTCTCAATTCCATAGTCCGGAGCGTCCACTTCCGTTGAGTGATCGTCTGGTTGAGTGGTCTGAGCTTAATAGATTGTCCGGACTGGCCATGACAGATGTGGTAACTCATCTGTGGCCGAAGAGCCCCAAGTCGAAGAGTTATTTTGGCTTGTTGCAGCAATTCCTTGGGGCAGTGCCGCATATTAAGGCGATGAAGCGGTCGGCATGCATAGAAGGTGCGCGGATGGCTCTCGCCCGTGGTAAAACATACTGGGCGGAGATGGATGCCACCGCTGTTGCATCCCGGGGTTCGGACAAAAGCTGATTCCCCACCGAGCATTACTTTGAGGAAGTCCTGCAGGGCGCTCGTATAATAGAGTCGCAGTGCTCGAAAGATATTATGTTTGAATGACATGTATGGTTTCTAAAATCATGTTTATAATGCAATGACTTTTTATACTTGTGTGTTCAAGTATTGAACTATCTCCTGTGCGGCCGTATATGTATGTATAATCTGAAAGATGGCATTCTTTGGCTTCTGCCCCCATGCACATGGTGCGGGGGTGTTTGCAAAAAGAGAAACGCTTTTCCACACTTAATCCAACGTCTTGGTCCTTTTAAGCAGGTGATAGCATAACAAACTAGGCAACCGGACTATAACGCTTTATCACTTTCACTTAGCCATAGGAGCTCGAATGTGGGGC
The DNA here is from genome assembly GCF_002162155.2 of Triticum dicoccoides. NCBI lineage: Eukaryota > Viridiplantae > Streptophyta > Magnoliopsida > Poales > Poaceae > Triticum > Triticum dicoccoides. The sequence continues at coordinate 275,362,030 of NC_041383.1, forward strand.
TACTATATAGCCCCTGATGGCACCGCGCCTCTCTATGTGCCTGACCGGGCAGCGGTCCTTCGTCAAAGCGGAGGAATTCTAAACATTCCAATGGTCGATTGAGTGGTTGACCAGTCTCTCGCTATATCATGACGGTCAGTTTTCGGCTTTCTCTACTAAGGTGCTCTCCCGGCCGAACCGGGGCACAATCGCAGTAGTTCTCCTAGTGCCGCGTTAGCCGATGATACGGAACATAAGGCAGCAAAACACAGGAGCCGGGCAAACCCAACATTTGACCAAAGACATGATTCGGAGCTGATGCATATAAGGCCTAACTCGAGACGCCGAACACTCCCTGAGGTGTTCGGTCTTTATGATATCGGGCAGAATAAAGCCCTAAGCCCCTAGTGTCCAGGTACAGGGGGGAACTTCTGACGCGGCCGATGCCAAAACGCCAGCCTCCTCCTCGGCTCTGGTGGGAAACCGGGGGATGTGTATCAACATGAGATAGTGAGAAAGGTTTACGCAGGGTCTTAATCTGAAAAGAATCCTTGCAACGGGTCCCTACTGCACGTCTGCGCCTGTGTCTCCGTTGTGCTGTGTCCTGGACGGGTGTAGCACATGCTTCATCTGTAAAAGAGAAGGACTTAGTTTCTAAGAAGTATCGTGCAAAAAGTGTATCAAAATAAAGTATAATTTGGAAGATGAAAAAAGTTGAGCTTTATTGGCTTTCATCATTTATGCGCGTGGTCCCCTAAAAAAAGGGGGTATGCGGCTGGGAAGCCCCTTGCCGGACTCGTCTAACCATGTCCAAGGTCTAAATGACCTGTTTTTAGGGGCTTTGACCTGCAAGGCCGGAATAATGTGTGGCTGTCTAGGCAGCCGCACGTTCTCTGTGGTCGAGAGACACCTGGAGTTTTAAGAATATGCCACGTGGACCGGGCATTTTTAAGCGTAAGAGACGCGTAATGCGGTATTGCATGAAAGCGCGTGAAAGCTGCACGCCCCAGTAGTGCTTAAGGGCTACTGCTAAATGGGGCGATGGAGGGTGAGCTTTTCGCGACGGAGGTTTGTCGGATGAACCGAACACGACCCCTGGTGGTACAGAGCCTGTAAAATTGGCTAAACAGGCCCGGCGTCACTCCTTTGAAGGAAGTGCTGCTATAACGAATTTTGGTGGGTTCTATCCCCAGTCTGCGGACGGTGTCCTGGTATAGCAGGGGCCGCGCTGCGTGTTATCACGTGAAGTGAGTTCACTGTTTTGACTTCTAATGGGAAAGTCTTTTGTTTTCCAGAGCGCTGCTTTTGGGTTTCGTCACTGTCACTTGGTGTGTCGAGCCCTTTGTGTTCGGCGTTAAGTCGGCCGGACTGCTTGAAGATCCAACAATCTCTGTGGGTATGGTTTGCAGGCTTCCCGGAGGTATCATGTATTTGACACAGTCTATCCAGAATCTTGTTGAGGTTGGATAACTCATCACTGTTATCCTTTAAGGGCAGTGTTTTGTTGTTCGGCTGAGAGCTTTTGAATCCGGTGTTGACCGCTGTACTATTTGGGCCATTCTCCTTGTTCCGGCGCTGATCTATTTTGCGTCATGATTTCCCATTTCCATCCCTGATTTCGGATGTACTCGGGTCGCTGGTGCTGCATCTAGCCAACCAGCTGTCTTCCCCCGCGCAAAAGCGGGTCATGAGACTTGTTAGTGCGGCCATTGTTCTTGGTTTTTCCTGGCCGAGGTGTCTGGCGAGCCATTCGTCTCGGACGTTGTGTTTGAAGGCTGCCAAGGCTTCAGCGTCCGGACAGTCGACTATTTGGTTCTTTTTAGTGAGGAACCTATTCCAGAACTTGCGTTCTGATTCTCCGGGTTGTTGAGTTATGTGACTTAAATCATCTGCATCCGGAGGCCGGACATAAGTCCCCTAAAAATTTGCTCGAAACGCATCCTCAAGCTCTTCCCAACTCCCAATCGTATTTTCTGGGAGGCTTTTAAGCCAATGCCGGGCCGGCCCTTTGAGCTTGAGGGGAAGGTATTTTATGGCATGGAGGTCGTCTCCTCTTGCCATGTGTATGTGTAGGATATAATCCTCAATCCAGACTCCGAGGTCTGTTGTTCCGTTGTATGCCTCTATGTTTATGGGTTTAAATCCCGCTGGAAATCCATGATCCAGTACCTCGTCGGTAAAACATAGTGGGTGTGCGGCGCCCCTGTATTTGGGTGTGCCGTTGTCTTCAAATGCTCGGCTGGTTGTGTTACTCCCTCGAGTCTTCTTTTTTGGACCATAGATAGACCTGACCGGGTTATCCTTTTCTGAAGATCTTTATGCTGATCATGTGCCGGCTTGTGTGTGGCGCCCCGTGTTGCTCTTGGCCTGTCATCTGGTCGTCTATCCGGCCAGGCGGCCCCTTTCTTTTTTGACTGCGGGGGCTCGAAGGCCTCCTCGTCAAATTCGGGCAACAACTTGCGCTTCGGGTAGCTCTTTGTCTGGTGACTAGTGCCATATTTATCTGCGGTGTTGAGTACTTTGCTCCATCTTATTCTGAGTGTGTCTTCCGTTGTTTTGAGCTTCCGCTTTTGCTTCTTCAAACTTCTTGCAGTGGAGACGAGCCTGTTATGGAGATTCGTATGCTCTGGTGATGTGAGATCATCTTCGCCGGGGATGGGTTGCTTGTCCGGTTCATGTCCGGCTGGCTGCTTGTTGATGTGTGCGTCGTCCACTGCTTCGCCCTGCTCTAGGGTCGGGTCCATATGGGTACCGTTTTTGTCGATGCCGGTCTTCGGGCGGCGCTTGCGTCGCCGCTTTGTTTGTCTGTTGGGGGAGTTGTCCTTCGCCACGTCCCATTTTTCCTCGTTGTCGCTTCCTTTTGGTGTGTCCACCATGCATACGTTGTGGGATGGGGTGGCTTTCCTGCGCCCGTTAGGCGCTGGTTCTTGGTCGTCTCCGGCATCGTCGTCCATACCGTCGATGTCCTCGGAGTCGTAATCTAGCATGTCGGTTAGGTCGTCGACAGTGGCTACCAAGTGGGTGGTGGGTGGGCTCTGAATTTCTTCATCGTCCGCATCCCAACCGTCCTGGCCGTAGTCCGGCCAGGCCTCTCCTGATAACGAGAGGTACTTTAGCGAACTCAAGATGTCGCCAAAAGGTGAGTGTTGAAAGATGTCCGCCGTGGTGAACTCCATGATCGGCACCCCATCGGATTCGACTGGAGGGGGCGCGGGAGGTCCGGAGTCCGGCAAGGAGTCCGGTACCTCGGAGCCATAAGCTTCATGGGGGACAAGATCGATGTTCGGCTCTATCATCGTAGAGGTTGCAGCCCCCGAGGTGGTGTCTAGCCATCCATCCTTGGTCTGCGCAGCCGGCTCCGAGTCGAAGATCGGAGCGGGTTCGAGTTCCAGGGTACTGTCCGGCTGCAGAGCTAAATCATGCCCCTCGTGACAGTATGGCACACTCGGCTGTGGCTCGAATCCATCGAGGACCAAGTCCCCTCGGATGTCAGCCATGAAGTTCAAACTTCCAAATCTGACCTGACGGCCAGGGGCGTAGCCTTCGATCTGCTCCAGCTGGCCAAGCGAATTGGCCCGCAGTGCGAAGCCGCCGAATACGAAGATCTGTCCGGGGAGGAAGGTCTCACCCTGGACTGCCTCGTTGTTGATGATCGAAGAAGCCATCAAGCCTATCGGTGACGACACAGAGGAACTCTCAATGAAAGCACCAATGTCGGTGTCAAAACCGGCGGATCTCGGGTAGGGGGTCCCGAACTGTGCGTCTAGGCGGATGGTAACAGGAGACGAGGGACACGATGTTTTTACCCAGGTTCGGGCCCTCTTGATGGAGGTAAAACCCTACGTCCTGCTTGATTAATATTGATGATGTGGGTTACAAGAGTAGATCTACCACGAGATCAAGGAGGCTAAACCCTAGAAGCTAGCCTATGGTATGATTGTTGTTCGTCCTATGGACTAAAGCCATCCGGTTTATATAGACACCAGAGAGGGCTAGGGTTACACAGAGTCGGTTACAATGATAGGAGATCTACATATCCGTATCGCCTAGCTTGCCTTCCACGCCAAGGAAAGTCCCATCCCGACACGGGACGAAGTCTTCAATCTTGAATCTTCATAGTCTTGGAGTCCGGCCGATGATGATAGTTCGGCTATCCGGACACCCCCTAGTCCGGAACTCCCTCAAGGACCATGGGTTGAACTTCGGGGAGACTGGCTCCATCGCATATACGTCCCTAAGTGCACGCTTCCGCTCCCTCTTGGGTATGTGGGTCGCGTATATCATGTTCACCGTCCGCACTTGTGGGGGAAACCCTTCTGTCCTCTATTGTTCGGCGGCCGGGTCTCTTCCTCGTCATTGCTATGCAGCCCCTTGTCATTGTTTTCGGCAATTAACTTGCCTGCCTGCTTGAATACCCAACAATCCCTGTTGGTGTGATTGGCTGGCTTTTCGGGGGTGCCGTGTATCTGGCACGAGTGGTCGAGTATTCGGTCCAAATTGGATGGACCCGGAGTAGTTCTTTTGAATGGCTTTTTCCGCTGACCGGGTTTGGAGCCTCTGAATCCAGCGTTGACTGTCGTATCCTCAGTGTTATCTACGTTAACGCGGCATTTGTTTTTGTTGCGACGCGACCAGCCATTGCGGTCCTTGTTATCCGGACTACCAGAATTTTTGCTGAGGTTGTTACTGTAGTCTATCCAGCTGTCCTCTCCCGCGCAGAAGTGGGTCATGAGTGATGTGAGGGCTGCCATGGATTTCAGCTTTTCCTGTCCTAGGTGCTGGGCCAGCCACTCATCGCGGATGTTATGTTTGAAGGCTGCGAGGGCCTCTGCATCCGGACAGTCGACGATTTGATTTTTCTTTGTTAAGAACCGTGTCCAGAACTGTCTGGCCGATTCGTCTGGCTGCTGAATTATGTGGCTTAGGTCATCGGCGTCTGGTGGTCGCACATATGTGCCCTGGAAGTTGTCAAGGAATGCAGCTTCCAGGTCCTCCCAACACCCAATTGACTCTGCTGGCAAGCTGTTAAGCCAATGCCGAGCTTGTCCTTTAAGCTTGAGTGGGAGATATTTGATGGCGTGAAGATCGTCACCGCGGGCCATGTGGATATGAAGGAGATAGTCTTTGATCCAAACCACGGGGTCTGTTGTGCCATCGTAGGATTCAATGTTCACGGGTTTAAACCCTTCGGGGATTTGATGATCCATTACTTCATCTGTGAAGCATAGTGGGTGTGCGGCGCCTCTATATTGGGCTATATCACGACGTAGCTCAAGCGAGCTTTGTCTACTGTGTTCGGCCCGGCCGGAGTTGCTGTATCCGGCGCGACGGTAGTCATCGCGCATCGTGGGGCGCCCACGTGATCCGTAGGTCGATCTTGATTGTCTTGCCTTATCCTCCAATATGTATCGCAAGTATGGTGCATTCCCCCGTGGCTTCATAATTTTCGAGTGATGCCGGGGTACGGTTCTGGTGGAGGGCCTAGAGGCCTCTCTGTCTGTCAGGACCCCGACTCAATGCCACATCGATCTAGCATGTAACACCTCATATCACTTTGCGGCCTCACGCACGGTATTCCCACGGGTGTCGCCTTACTTTTGCCCGGGACCGTTTGCGCCTTTTGGCACACGTATATGACAGTGTCGCTAGCATCCATATGATAAGGAGCCCGGGCTGACATGGCTAGTCGTAAACCCAAAGTGGCACAGACTTACAGGGACAGGCATCCATGACCCAGCATCGAACGTGTCGGTCATCAGCGAGTGAATCCAGGCTGTAGCACTGGGCTAGCAGGACTCCGGTGAACCGGGCTGTAGCGGGCTAACAGGACTCCGGTATTCATCGCGTGACATTTCCCCGAAGGGACAGACACAGGAACGAAGAAGGACACATGCCGGCCAGCCTAAGTGTTCCGGAGCAGTAGCAAGCTACCATGGCTCGGTGGAAACACTAGAAGACATTTCCCGGTAAGAGAGGCTACTAAAGATAAACAACTAGATAGTCAGATCCCACACATACCAAGCATTTCAATAACATACACACAATATGCTCGATATGTGCAATACAACATGGTATCACAAAATGACTCTACGACTCAAGTAGTTTATTCATTAGGCTCCGAGGAGCGAGATATTACAAACAGGGGTCTCATGACCCAACAATCAGAGCATACAAATCAAAGCACAAGCGGAAGCTATCATGTCTGAGTACAGACAACTATAAATGAAAAAGGCTGAGAAGCCTGACTATCTACCAGATCCTGCCGAGGGCACAAGATCGTAGCTGAGGTAACAAGCTAAACGTCGAAGTCCAAGCGGAACTAATAGTGAGACTGAAGTCTCTCTGCAAAAACATAAAATAGGCAAACGTGAGTACAAATGTACCCAACAAGACTTACATCAGAACTAACTACATATGCATCATTATCAACAAAGGGGATGGTGGGGTTTAACTGCAGCAAGCCAGCTTTGACTCGGTGGCTATCCTAAACTACGACTGCAATGTAACTCTTTTGAGGTGGCGCACACGAGTCCACATATTCACCATACCAATACACCACTATGGAACCGCTCCCGTCTCCCTACGAGAACGCCATCCATAGCACTCACGCTTATCTTGCGTATTTTAGAGTATCCACTTTCACTTGTCTATGAACTGATATAAGCAACCCAGAAGTCCTTTTCCGCGGACACGGCTATTCGAATAGATCATATTAATCCTGCAGGGGTGTACTTCTTCACACACGCTCTCACCACTTACCGCCGTTTACACGACATGTACTCGGCAACCTTCAAGCGGAAGCCCAACGTGGGTGTCGGCCACGACCTACCTAATCACCTAAGTCTCTAGTCCAGGTTTATCGCCTATTCGGGTTCCATCCATGAGGAGATCCGGCCGGAGTTTCGCTCACAGCCCCAAACGATGTGAACAGGGTTCCCGAGACACCAAACGGGCGCCTGGTACACCGTGCCACGTGCCTACCGCATCACAACCCACCCCTACGGTCAGCGCTGCGCACGGCCTCCAGCATACTACAAACACCAGAAACTACTTGCAACTCCTGGACAGAGGACAAGGGTGATCAAGAAGCCGAGAGGGTCCATTGGTTTCGGGCCCAATGCGTGGTAGTAGCTGAATCATGGATCACAAACACAGAACTCAGTTCCTGAGGACGGCTGCAATGAGACAACCCACCATGTACTCCTACATGGCCTCTCACCGCTACCTTTACCAAATCGTGTTCACACACTTAGCTCACACACGGTAGGACATGTTCACACACCTCTGATTCATCCCTGATGAATCAGACCTGACTCAACTCTAAGCAGTAGCAGGCATGACAAACAAGCAGGAATGAGTAGGCACAACAGGGCTCAAACAACTCCTACTCATGCTAGTGGGTTTCATCTATTTACTGTGGAATGACAGGTCATGCAAAGGATAAAGGGGTTCAGCTACCGCAGCAAGTAACAGTTGAATCGTTGTTGTCCTAATGCAGTAAAAGAGAGCAGGAGCGAGAGAGTAGGATTGTATCGGAATGAACAAGGGGGTTTTGCTTGCCTGGCACTTCTGAAGATAACATTGAGTCTTCATCAGTGTCAATGATCACGTCATCGGTATCACGACTATCGAGAGGGGACAAATACCGGCAACACAAAAAGGAACACAATCAATGCAATGCACAATATGATGCATGATCATGACATGGCAAAATGAATGTGTTTTGAGCTAATGCAACTAGCAACAGATTAAATGAAGTTGGTTTGAATACAAGATTCAAATTCAAACTCCATATGTGAATATTCAAATGTCATTCACTTCATTTGTCCTAAACAGTAGTTATAAGTTGTTCTAACATGCATGAAAATGGTACAGATGGATTCCTTGAATTTTTCTGATAATTTTTCATATATAATTTATTTAATTTGGAGTTACGGTTGAATTTCTATGAATTTTAGAAGTTTATACAATTTTCTGGAATTCATAAATTATTTCCTAATTTATTTTAATTCCAGAAAGGAATTATTGCGTCAGCATGACCTTATCCTGACGTCATCAGGTCAACGGGGCAGATTCAGGTCAAACCTGACCAGTGGGGTCCACTGGTCAGTGACCCAGTCAACTAACCAGGTTAGTTAGCCCTAACTAACTTAGTTAGCCGGGCGGGGCCCGCATGTCAGTGGCCTATCTAATTAGCTAGGTTAATTAGCGCTAACTAATCTAACACTAATCTAGCAGGCGCCTGGGCCCACACGTCAGGGGGTCAAACCCCGGGTCAAACCCGCCGGAGTTGACCCGCGGCTTGTCGCCGGCGACGCCAGCAACGGCGGAGGGCGTCGGAAACGCTCCTTCGGCGACCAAATCGGCAACTGAGGGGCTCTACGCGTAGCTGGGAGTCGCCCGCATCCATCTGTGCAAACGGCAGGGGCTGAGGTGGCCCGAGCTCACCGGAACGGGGCCCGCGGCGGCGACCGGAGCACGGCGAGGTCGGGGTTGGCGCTAGGGGGCACGGCAGGTCGCACGGGTGGGCGCGCTCGGCTCCTGGAAGGGTGCTGAGCATGTTGCCGTGCTCGGGGGTTAGCTACGGTGGCTCTAGCCCCGTCTGCGTCATCGCCGGCGGCGAGGAACGGTCGGCTCCGACAGCCGGGGTGGTTAGAAGGCGCGGACGGGCACGGGGAGAGAGGGGAAATGGACAGGGGCTCACGGGGAGTTCGAAGAGAAGGTCCGCGTGCTCGGGGAGGCGGTGGAGACGGTGAATCAACGGCGGCGGTGGTCGGAGCCCGAGGTGGAAGACGACGGCGATGGCGATGTTCCGGGCCCTCCCGGCTTGCGTGGCTCATCGAAGATGAAGAAGACAACATGGCGGAGCTTCTGGGTGCGTCGGAATTGCGTGTGGTGGCCGGTGGCCATGGGTACGGCGACGATGACGGCGAGCTCCGCTCGGTGGTGTGCGCGGGAGGGAAACAGAGGAGGGAACGGGGTCCAGGGGAAGAGAGGGGAGGTGCAGGGGGCGAGGGGGAGTGCGTGGCTCCCTCGGGTGCCTCCAGCGGCGAGCAGGTAAGCAGGAGGTGGCCGAGGCAGCGTCGGCGCGCGCCACGCCTCGCCTCTGTTCGTCCTCCTGGCAGAGGAGGAAGAGGACAAGGGGGGAGGTGGGCTGGGCCGGCTGGGCCGGCCAGATGGAGCTGGGCCAGGCTCTGGTGGGCTGCACGGTAAGGCCAAGTAACTTCCTTCTCTCTCTCTCTTTTTCTAATTATCTCAGTTTTCTATTATTCTGTAAATTTAGGGCTTTATTAAAAATACTCAGACACTTTCAAAAATCATGAAACTAATCATGGCTACTGTTTAGAATATATCCAACAGTAAACATTTTAGTTTATGATTATTTGAGCATTTGAAATATTTAATAGCATTTAAATGCCCAAATGAAAATACTATATGATTTAATTCAGTGACCAAATATGTCCTGCAAAAATATAAACCATTTTTGGTAGATGCTTCCACCTCAACCCAGAAATGTTGAACATTTTTAGAGGACATTTTGAGTTCAATGAAAAGGTTTTATTTTGACCCTAGTTGAATTCATTTGGTGCTAGGGCTTAGTCAATCCCCATCTCAGGTTTAAATGAAATTTAAACATGATGTAACACTCTAATGCATGCACTAGGCATTGTCAGAACTAGGGATGTGACAACTCACCCCCACTAAACAAGAATCTCGTCTCGAGATTCAAGCGTAGGGTAGGGTGAAGGGGAAACGCAAACTAGCACAATCTTCACGATCCAGGTTGCACTTCATAGGAACGTTGATTCGATCACCATAATTGTCTTGAAGTCTTGCTCTGAGAAATCCTGTCAACATGACATGGAGGGAAGAAGACTCTAGAAGGGTCGATCTCCTCGAAGATCGAACAACTCACGGAATGAGACATAGGACCAACTCTCGGTTGAGACACGAGATACACATCAAGAGGGGTGGAAAGAAACGGATGATGAGGGTTCACTAGGTAGACAATAATTTCACGCTTAAGAAGGTGGTAATCAATTGTCCACGTAGCGAGGAGTTGAGTTGCCATGATACCACGACGAAACATCCTGGAGGAGGGTGACTCGTAGATTATTACCCTAAGTGGCAAAAAGAATTACCTTTGATTCAGAGATCATTGAAACTCTTTATACCAGCTTAAGGCAAATCATAATCGATCATTTAGAGGGGTTCGGTAGAATGGCATACTCGGACTTGGATGATGTGGATTACCTTGTTGAAGACAACGTAATGGATGAATTTGCTTATCACCGGAGATAGAAGAGACCCATGGTAGAATGGCACATTGGCGGTGCAAGCTAGGAACAAAATGCAAATGCTGGGAATGATTCTGGTAACTGGGGAAGAACCCAACAACAGAGAGTGAATTCACTGTTGAATAGATCATAGCATTGCCGAGGGAACTGAGAGCAAACCCAGCTAGTGCCGATGATAACACGTAGCGCTTGTGCGTGCTCTCCAGAACTTGAGCATTTCCATATTCATCAAGGTTTTACCAACATCCGTGTCAAGGATCCTGGCAACACAACATACCACCATGATGAACAACGATGGACGAGGCAGATGCATAGGAAGATAACATTAACTCAGATTTCACCCTAGCGAGGCCAAGGAAACAAAATCTGGATGATCGACCGAGAGACATTTAGCACTCCGCTTCTAATGTTCTCCTTGACGTGCTAGTGTAACCCATTCATAGATATGGTTTGATAACTAGAACATCAGGTAAAGGTCGGACTTCGGGAGCAATAGAATCCATAAGGACAACTAGGGAGTAAATCCTACGAAATCCCTATGGGGAGGTGGCCAACTTCATCAATCAAGATATTATAATAACAGGTCTTCCGGCTGGGTGTGTTGGCCACGACATCCACTTTATCGGTTATCGCGCGACCAATATTATAATTCTTGGGAAATATTCCAACCATCATATCTGCCTGAGATTTAGATCTGGTTGGTATCAGGATATTCCAGACTCATCGAGTCTTGGAAGAAAACGGAAGTTTGCAACACAAATCGACGAGATGATGTTGCGGGATTCTCGGGAGATGAACTACGATAGCAAGCTCCAAAACATGAGCTGGTTCTGCTACAAACATGTGAACACGTTGCCCCAGACAAGCATGCCCACATGGTAGTCTTACAATAAAACACTACCGAGTTCTGGTTGGGAACCATCAGCGAGGATATCGGAGTTCTTTCATAAGTTCGGATTAGCTCTTATGAAGATACTCCTTCTCCTTGAACAAATCAGTCAGTGGCTTGGTGTGCTAGGATATACATATGGAATGAAAAATGATCAGTCTAACAGACCATAGAATTCTTCGCACGTGCATGACCGACTTGGGATGATTCCAAAGGAGCAAAAACAAACTTTCTCGAATTCACGACGGCAGCTTACATCAAAATGCACGTGAATCAAAGGAAGTCACTCCTTTCATCAAACAAGTACTTCATGAGCTAGCATGAAGAAAATGCTTTCAAAAGTTTCCAACACTAACTTAATGTTCAACAACATCATGGAGGAGATAAGGATGTTGTCAATGGACTCAACAACAACTCATCGGAATTTCCATATCACTGGACTTCCACCATCGTGTGAACACGGTGATAGCATTGGTCAGACCCAAAAGATATAATGGTGTATGCTCGAGGGATCAACCACGAGGAAGACAACATTACGAGCATCGTTGGTTCTGACTTGATTTGACGATAGCCCACACTCAAATCAAAGGATTGATAAGACGATAGGTCCAGCAACTGATCACAGGGACCAATCGATGAAGATATCATCTTTCTTCAACACACACTACACAAGAATATCCCTTTGGAACGAACTAAATCAGGCAAGCTTTTATCTTCCAACCCTCCAAGTTGTCGTTTAGCTTAACCAACTAGCTCAGGGATATCTAACACCGACTCTTGGAGAGAAAGGTGGTTCACAAGAAACCAACTTGATCACGAGCTCAACATAGCGGTCAGGTGACAGCCTGGTAATACTTCTGAGAAGATATTCAGAAAATCACGAACCACCGATATGTTACTAAGCTCGAGAACAATCTTGCTTTTCAGGGCAAGACGATATGATCAAATAAGCAAGGATTGGCACTATCCTAACTCACTGATCGGAGAGTGCACCAAAAATAAGGACTAGGTAGCACAATCAACCTTAGGGTGACGATTCAATAATCGACACGCTAAGAATGAGGTTATCGTCCATTTAACTACCAAGCAATGGAGTTGCTAGCAGTATTGATTTCACACGCCATGATTCATTTGTCGGTATTTCGGTTGCATCAACACGAAGACCGAGGGATGACTAATGATGGCAAGAAGTATCACTGTACCAAGAGTTCATAGGATGGTGTGCAATTCCTATAACAATCCCGATATAAAGATGGTAATACTCCAAGGTAGAACAGAACAAAAGCTGGATTAGCAATTTGATCTGCGGAGCACAACTTCTTTGACCCAATCCTGGATATGGAAGAGGTACTAGAGTTTGTTTCTCCTAGTCATTCTGCGATAGAATGGCTTGACGGACCACAAGAGTAATAGGCATCGATAAACGAACGCACGCATACTCTTGACTATCAATTGATAGACGAGGGTCAGAATGCAACTAAAGAGAGACAACTCAAAGGAACATATAATTTTCTGAGTTGTGGGTGCATAGATTAGTATGTCGAACCAAGTTCAACATATTTCTTCCGGATAACCCATGCAGAAAGGTAGAACTGGCAGAGTCACGATTTATGAATGGAGAACTCCTCAAGAGTAATCCTGTTGTGATATTTCAGTTCAACGAGGAACTTCTGCCATAAGTAGTTCATAGTATTTGGAAGAAGGAAATACCACGAACTTCGAGGACTATCGCAAAGTTACTAATATCCTAAAGGAACTAGCAAACACTATCGACATGAAGTAAGTAGGGTGAATCTTGGGTTCAGAACCCAGGAGTAGAATACCTACTACTAAGTAGCATCACGGGATGCTTTCGAGAATAAAAGCCAGGATCATCACACTGGGATCACAAAACATTGCTAGATTACTAGGTGACTCCCTAAACACCTAGGGCCATGATAGTAACTCCAACATAATGTCAAGGCAATAGAATACCTCAACTCAACAATTAGTGTGATTGAGCTGGCATAAAGGAGCATCGAAACCAGAGGAAAAGGATTTTGCAAATGCATCAGACTATTTAGAAACCTGGAATGACTCGGACAGCATAACGGCTGTAAATGCTCAGAAGAGATTTGAGACATTCACAAAAATGGTGGCATAACCACTCAGAAGCACAATATCAAGCTTCGAGATCAACAATTAACATACGGAAGATAGTAGGAACTGAACTGGGGCTTGAATCAACAATCTTATAAGTCTACGGATTAGTAACACGTGATCCTGATAGAAAGAAGAGATAGCCTAGTGCTTAAACCCCGTAGAAGAGAAGATGATGACTCAGATCAGAAGGCCATGAGGTATAAGGAGTAAAAAGAGCCTTATGTTCCATCCCACAATCAATTCCCTTACATATAACTAAAGCATTTCTAGACTCAACTTCGACCAGTTTGGCTTGGTAATCCTACAGGCAGTCAAGCTCTAATACCAACGCTGTCAGGACCCCGACTCAATGCCACATCGATCTAGCATGTAACACCTCATATCACTTTGCGGCCTCACGCACGGTATTCCCACGGGTGTCGCCTTACTTTTGCCCGGGACCGTTTGCGCCTTTTGGCACACGTATATGACAGTGTCGCTAGCATCCATATGATAAGGAGCCCGGGCTGACATGGCTAGTCGTAAACCCAAAGTGGCACAGACTTACAGGGACAGGCATCCATGACCCAACATCGAACGTGTCGGTCATCAGCGAGTGAATCCAGGCTGTAGCACTGGGCTAGCAGGACTCCGGTGAACCGGGCTGTAGCGGGCTAACAGGACTCCGGTATTCATCGCGTGACATTTCCCCGAAGGGACAGACACAGGAACGAAGAAGGACACATGCCGGCCAGCCTAAGTGTTCCGGAGCAGTAGCAAGCTACCATTGGAAACACTAGGAGACATTTCCCGGTAAGAGAGGCTACTAAGGATAAACAACTAGATAGTCAGATCCCACACATACCAAGCATTTCAATAACATACACACAATATGCTCGATATGTGCAAACACAACATGGCATCACAACATGACTCTATGACTCAAGTATTTATTCATTAGGCTCCGAGGAGCGAGATATTACAAACATAGGTCTCATGACCCAACATTCAGAGTATACAAGTCAAAGCACAAGCGGAAGCTATCATGTCTGAGTACAGACAACTACAAATGAAAAAGGCTGAGAAGCCTGACTATCTACCAGATACTGCCGAGGGCACAAGATCGTAGCTGAGGTAACAAGCTAAACGTCGAAGTCCAAGCGGAACTACTAGTGAGACTGAAGTCTCTCTGCAAAAACATAAAATAGGCAAACGTGAGTACAAATGTACCCAGCAAGACTTGCATCAGAACTAACTACATATGCATCATTATCAACAAAGGGGATGGTGGGGTTTAACTGCAGCAAGCCAGCTTTGACTCGGTGGCTATCCTAAACTACGACTGCAAGCGACTCTTTTGAGGTGGCGCACACGAGTCCACATATTCACCATATCAATACACCACTATGGATCCGCTCCCGTCTCCCTACGAGAACGCCATCCATAGCACTCACGCTTATCTTGCGTATTTTAGAGTATCCACTTTCACTTGTCTATGAACTGATATAAGCAACCCAGAAGTCCTTTTCCGCGGACACGGCTATTCGAATAGATCATATTAACCCTGCAGGGGTGTACTTCTTCACACACGCTCTCACCACTTACCGCCGTTTACACGACATGTACTCGGCAACCTTCAAGCGGAAGCCCAACGTGGGTGTCGGCCACGACCTACCTAATCACCTAAGTCTCTAGTCCAGGTTTATCGCCTATTCGGGTTCCATCCATGAGGAGATCCGGCCGGAGTTTCACTCACAGCCCCAAACGATGTGAACAGGGTTCCCGAGACACCAAACGGGCGCCCGGTACACCGTGCCACGTGCCTACCGCATCACAACCCACCCCTACGGTCAGCGCTGCGCATGGCCTCCAGCATACTACAAACACCAGAAACTACTTGCAACTCCTGGACAGAGGACAAGGGTGATCAAGAAGCCGAGAGGGTCCATTGGTTTCGGGCCCAATGCGTGGTAGTAGCTGAATCATGGATCACAAACACAGAACTCAGTTCCTGAGGACGGCTGCAATGAGACAACCCACCATGTACTCCTACATGGCCTCTCACCGCTACCTTTACCAAATCGTGTTCACACACTTAGCTCACACACGGTAGGACATGTTCACACACCTCTGATTCATCCCTGATGAATCAGACCTAACTCAACTCTAAGCAGTAGCAGGCATGACAAACAAGCAGGAATGAGTAGGCACAACAGGGCTCAAACAACTCCTACTCATGCTAGTGGGTTTCATCTATTTACTGTGGAATGACAGGTCATGCAAAGGATAAAGGGGTTCAGCTACCGCAGCAAGTAACAGTTGAATCGTTGTTGTCCTAATGCAGTAAAAGAGAGCAGGAGCGAGAGAGTAGGATTGTATCGGAATGAACAAGGGGGTTTTGCTTGCCTGGCACTTCTGAAGATAACATTGAGTCTTCATCAGTGTTAATGATCACGTCATCGGTATCACGTCTATCGAGAGGGGACAAATACCGGCAACACAAAAAGGAACACAATCAATGCAATGCACAATATGATGCATGATCATGACATGGCAAAATGAATGTGTTTTGAGCTAATGCAACTAGCAACAGATTAAATGAAGTTGGTTTGAATACAAGATTCAAATTCAAACTCCATATGTGAATATTCAAATGTCATTCACTTCATTTGTCCTAAACAGTAGTGATAAGTTGTTCTAACATGCATGAAAATGGTACAGATGGATTCCTTGAATTTTTCTGATAATTTTTCATATATAATTTATTTAATTTGGAGTTACGGTTGAATTTCTATGAATTTTAGAAGTTTATACAATTTTCTGGAATTCATAAATTATTTCCTAATTTATTTTAATTCCAGAAAGGAATTATTGCGTCAGCATGACCTTATCCTGACGTCATCAGGTCAACGGGGCAGATTCAGGTCAAACCTGACCAGTGGGGTCCACTGGTCAGTGACCCAGTCAACTAACCAGGTTAGTTAGCCCTAACTAACTTAGTTAGCCGGGCGGGGCCCGCATGTCAGTGGCCTATCTAATTAGCTAGGTTAATTAGCGCTAACTAATCTAACACTAATCTAGCAGGCGCCTGGGCCCACATGTCAGGGGGTCAAACCCCAGGTCAAACCCGCCGGAGTTGACCCGCGGCTTGTCGCCGGCGACGCCAGCAACGGCGGAGGGCGTCGGAAACGCTCCTTCGGCGACCAAATCGGCGACTGAGGGGCTCTACGCGTAGCCGGGAGTCGCCCGCATCCATCTGTGCAAACGGCAGGGGCTGAGGTGGCCCGAGCTCACCGGAACGGGGCCCGCGGCGGCGACCGGAGCACGGCGAGGTCGGGGTTGGCGCTAGGGGGCACGGCAGGTCACACGGGTGGGCGCGCTCGGCTCCTGGAAGGGTGCTGAGCACGTTGCCGTGCTCGGGGGTTAGCTACGGTGGCTCTAGCCCCGTCTGCGTCATCGCCGGCGGCGAGGAACGGTCGGCTCCGACAGCCGGGGTGGTTAGAAGGCGCGGACGGGCACGGGGAGAGAGGGGAAATGGACAGGGGCTCACGGGGAGTTCGAAGAGAAGGTCGGCATGCTCGGGGAGGCGGTGGAGACGGCGAATCAACGGCGGCGGTGGTCGGAGCCCGAGGTGGAAGACGACGGCGATGGCGATGTTCCGGGCCCTCCCGGCTTGCATGGCTCATCGAAGATGAAGAAGACAACGTGGCGGAGCTTCTGGGTGCGTCGGAATTGCGTGTGGTGGCCGGTGGCCATGGGTACGGCGACGATGACGGCGAGCTCCGCTCGGTGGTGTGCGCGGGAGGGAAACAGAGGAGGGAACGGGGTCCAGGGGAAGAGAGGGGAGGTGCAGGGGGCGAGGGGGAGTGCGTGGCTCCCTCGGGTGCCTCCAGCGGCGAGCAGGTAAGCAGGAGGTGGCCGAGGCAGCGTCGGCGCGCGCCACGCCTCGCCTCTGTTCGTCCTCCTGGCAGAGGAGGAAGAGGACAAGGGGGGAGGTGGGCTGGGCCGGCTGGGCCGGCCAGATGGAGCTGGGCCAGGCTCTGGTGGGCTGCACGGTAAGGCCAAGTAACTTCCTTCTCTCTCTCTCTTTTTCTAATTATCTCAGTTTTCTATTATTCTGTAAATTTAGGGCTTTATTAAAAATACTCAGACACTTTCAAAAATCATGAAACTAATCATGGCTACTGTTTAGAATATATCCAACAGTAAACATTTTAGTTTATGATTATTTGAGCATTTGAAATATTTAATAGCATTTAAATGCCCAAATGAAAATACTATATGATTTAATTCAGTGACCAAATATGTCCTGCAAAAATATAAACCATTTTTGGTAGATGCTTCCACCTCAACCCAGAAATGTTGAACATTTTTAGAGGACATTTTGAGTTCAATGAAAAGGTTTTATTTTGACCCTAGTTGAATTCATTTGGTGCTAGGGCTTAGTCAATCCCCATCTCAGGTTTAAATGAAATTTAAACATGATGTAACACTCTAATGCATGCACTAGGCATTGTCAGAACTAGGGATGTGACACTGTCGCGGCCACGAGGTGGCCGGTCAGCCGTATTGTGCGCTGGTGATGCAGGTTTATATGCCTCCTCCTCTAATCGGGGGAGCAACTTGCATTTGGGGTAGCTTTTGGAGGGGCGTTCGAGTTCATGCTCTTCGGCCGCGAGGACTTCAGTCCATCTGTCGGCTAGCAGATCTTGATCAGCTCTAAGCTGTTGCTGCTTTTTCTTTAGGCTGTTTGCCGTGGCCATAAGCCTGCGTTTAAAACGCTCTTGCTCGACGGGATCCTCAGGCACGACGAATTCGTCGTCGTCGAGGCTTGCCTCGTCTCCAGAGGGAGGTATGTAATTATCATCCTCTACCTCTTCGTCTGCCGCTCTTGGATGAGGGCTGGTTTCTCCGTCCTCCTGTGCTGAATCTTGCTGGAGGGGGTTGACTTCGGCACTCTCTGGGGTGTTATTATCTCCGGTTCCAGAATCTCCATTCTTGCTGTGGCGGGATTTAGAGCGGCGCCACTGGCGCCGGCGCTTGGGCTGTTTCTTGGAGGAGCCTTCCTCCACTGCATCCTCGCCGTTCCCATCATTTGGGATGTCCACCATGTATATGTCATATGACGAGGTGGTCTTCCAGTGCCCCGTAGGCGCTGGTTCTTGGCCATCTCCGGCATCGTCGTCCATACCGTCGATGTCTTCGGAGTCGTAGTCTAGCATGTCGGTTAGATCATCGACAGTGGCTACAAAGTGGGTGGTGGGTAGGCTTTGAATTTCTTCGTCGTTCGCATCCCAACCGTCCTGACCGCAGTCCGGCCAGGGCTCTCCTGACAATGAGAGATACTTTAGCGAATTCAGGATGTCGCTAAAAGGTGAGTGTTCAAAGATGTCCGCAGCGGTGAACTCCATGGTCGGCGCCCAATCGGATTCGATTGGAGGGGGCACGGGAGGTTCGGAGTCCGGCACCTCGGAGTCACGAGCTTTGCGAGGGACAAGGTCAGTATTCGGCTCCATCGCCGTAGGGGTTGCAGCCCCTGAGGCGGTGTCTAGCCACCCGTCCTCGATCTGCGCGGTCGGCTCCGAATTAAGGGTCGGAGCGGACTCATGTGCGGCCTCCATGGCACTGTCCGGCATCAGAGCTAAATCATGCCCATCGTGACAGTGCGGCGCGCTCGGCTGTGGCTCGAATCCGTCGAAGATCAAGTCTCCGCGGATATCAGCCGTGAAGTTTAGACTTCCAAACCTAACCTGACGGCCAGGGGCGTAACTTTCGATCTGCCCTAGATGGCCAAGCGAATTGGCCCGCAGTGCAAAGCCGCCGAATACGAAGATCTGTCCCGGGAGAAAAGTCTCACCTTGGACTGCGTCGTTATTGATGATCGAAGGAGCCATCAAGCCTATAGGTGACGACACAGAGGAACTCTCAATGAAAGCACCAATGTCGGTGTCAAAACCGGCGGATCTCGGGTAGGGGGTCCCGAACTGTGCGTCTAGGTGGATGGTAACATGAGACAAGGGACACGATGTTTTTACCCAGGTTCGGGCCCTCTCGATGGAGGTAAAACCCTACTCCTGCTTGATTGATATTGATGATATGGGTAGTACAAGAGTGGATCTACCACGAGATCAAGGAGACTAAACCCTAGAAGCTAGCCT
Organism: Triticum dicoccoides; assembly: GCF_002162155.2. Taxonomy (NCBI): domain Eukaryota; kingdom Viridiplantae; phylum Streptophyta; class Magnoliopsida; order Poales; family Poaceae; genus Triticum; species Triticum dicoccoides. The sequence goes on from NC_041383.1 coordinate 275,381,475, forward strand.
ATGGTATGATTGTTGTAATGGTTGTTGTCCTACGGACTAAAACCCTCCGGTTTATATAGACACCGGAGAGGGCTAGGGTTACACAGAGTCGGTTACAATGGTAGGAGATCTACATATCCGTATTGCCAAGCTTGCCTTCCATGCCAAGGAAAGTCCCATCCGGACACGGGACGAAGTCTTCAATCTTGTATCTTCATAGTCTTGGAGTCCGGCCAATGATGATAGTCCGGCTATCCGGACACCCCCTAGTCCAGGACTCCCACAGTTAGATTTTGTGTGGAGGCTATATATACCCCTCCACCTCCTATTCATTCGTGGAGAGAGCCATCAGAACAAACCTACACTTCCAACTTACCATTTCTGAGAGAGAACCACCTACTCATGTGTTGAGGCCAAGATATTCCATTCCTACTGTTGAGGATACAGCTACTGAGTGTAAACCGGCAAGTAGGGCCCGGTTCACCCTCGACTATGTTGAAGCCCATGAAGATCCAAAGATGGCGCTTTACTAAATGAAGCCTAGAAGCCCGAAGCCCAAAGGCGGATTAGGGCCCATAGTGGTAAACCGCCATGACTATGTAAACTTGCAATGTAAGTTAGGAAAGGAGAGACCGAGCCGGACACTTTGTATGAGTTGGCCTCGGGGCTCTGTAGACCGGTCAGGCGTCAACCTGTGTATATAAAGGGACTACCCGGCGGCGGTTCAGGGACAACAAACAACAACTCGAGACTTAGGCAAGCGTATTTCGCTCCCTGGTCATCGAAACCCAATCAATCCCATCACAACTAGACATAGGCTTTTACCTTCATCGAAGGGGCCGAACTAGTATAAACTCCCGTGTCCCTTGTCCGGTTTAACCCCTTCAAGCTAACCTGTTGCGATGGCTCCACGACTAAGTCCTTTCATGAGGACATCTGACGTGTTAATTCCACGTCAGTTGGCGCCCACCGTGGGGCTATCGCACGATGGTGTCGAGTTCCTGAAGGGCTGCTCTGAAGGACTAAAGGGGTACATGATCGGCCGGATGACCAAGGGTCATCGCGGCAAGCTCTACATCAACGACAAAGGATGGGGCCCCGAGGCTGGCTTGATCGAGTACGGGTACCGGGTCCCCTTCGGCGGAATTCATGTCTTCATCGGCAAGATTGGCGAACCGGGCCCTAAGCCGGACATCTGCACCGACCTCGTCGAGACGGCTCAGCGCGCGAGTCCAGCCCGGGTTCTGCCCGCCATGAAGCGTGCGTTCGTAGGATGTGTCCATGGGATCGGATCTGAACTGGTGTCCGAGGGCGAGATGGCCGTGTATTCCGACGACGAGTCATCCACCGGCGAAACCGAGTCCTTGTACCAGATTCAAAGCAGTGCGTTCGAAGGATATTCCGATGGCAACAGTATTCTGGACTTCCTTGAACCGCCAAGTCGGGTTGCTGTTTACATGGCTGGAACACAACCTACGTTGCAGTCTTCATGTACCGTAGCAATGAATACCGGATCAGCAGCCGCGGCAGGAGTCCCGGCACGCCGGCCGGCTCAAGTCCTCTCCGGATTGATGGATGCCTAGGCAACCTTGTTAACCACGGCAGTCACCCCGGAGACGCAGGATCAGCACAATGCGGATGTTGCGAAGCTGAAAGACCAAATAACACAAGCTAAGGAGGACCTGGCAGCTGAGGATACCAGGATGGCTGAAGAACGGGCCGCTTTGGATGCCCAATCACAGTGGATACAGGCGCAGAATTACCAACTCATGCTGGATCGGACCGCATCAGAGGATGTAATGCGAAGGAAGTATCGGTCTCATCTGCCACCGGTTTATGAAGGGTTGAATCTCTTTCAAATGCCAGGCGCCGGGCCGAGCAATCCGGCAGCTGCAAACCGGACTGATGCGCCACGAACCGCTCCGGATCAACTGCGGATAGCAGAGCCACCCCGATGAACAGACAATCCGCCGCAATACGTGTCTACGCCACTGGGTCACTTCTCGAGCCCTCTGGATAACATGATTGCTGCAGCCTCACGCCTGGCAGCCATTTCGATGGAGAGTGATTCAATAGCAGTAGTGGAGACGCGGCGGGCGAGAGCCCTTCTTCAAACCGCCGTGGTGCAGCAGCATGCTTATTCATATAGCCGGGATAGAATTCATTCAACCCCTCGTCCGAGCCCAAGTTATAGCAGGCGTATGGATGAACCGGAAGTGTCCAGCAGCACGCGGCATCACAATGCTCAAGATGTGGTGGATCATGGCAGGGCACGAAGGGATGCCGCTTTGGGTCGTTATCAACCCGCCCCGGTTTAGCCAGCAGCGTCAGTTGACCGAGGCACTGGGCTTGCCTTCAGTTCTTGGGGAGTGCCGTGCCTTATTCCGGCTCTCCGTAATGTGCGTCTGCCTAAGGATTTCAAGGGTCCATGCAAAGTGCCTAATTATACGGTGGATCAGCCACCTGAGGCGTGGGTCGAGAGTTATGAGATGGCAATGGAGATGCTGGATGTAGATGAAGCGGCTTGTGCGAAGTACTTCACGATGATGTTGGAGGGAACAACCTGTACTTGGTTGAAAAATCTACCAGCTAATTCCATCGAGTCATGGGACCAGTTGAACGCCCGGTTTATAGCCAATTTTAAGGACACGTGCAAACAGCCCATGTCCATTGTGGATCTGGACGCTTGTGTTCAGGGAGAGAACGAGTCCACAACTCATTGGGTACACCGGGTCTCAGAAGTTTTGCACTCATCTGATCGGATTAACGCTGGCCAAGCAATTATCACGCTGGAGCGCAATTGCCGGTTTAAGTCACTGAAGATGAAGTTGGGTCGGCTCAAGCGCCACTGCAATGACATGGGAACCCTCATGGCAGCCTTGGTAAAATATGCCGATTCTGATAATACCAAGGTCCGATTCTGATAATGAGAAACCGGAGAAGGGAAAGAAGAATGGCGGTGCAAAGGGACAGCAACACAACCAAGGAGGCTATGGGAATAATGGTAAGCGTAAAGCGGATTCAGATTTTGTGGCTAATGCTAATGTGCAGCGTCGTAAGGGTAAACCGCCCCAGCACGGCGGGGCGATGAATCTGGAGCGTTTGTTGAATCAGCCCTGTCCAAAGCATGGAACCAAGGAGGCTCCCGGAACGCATGTCTGGAAGGATTGTAACATTATGAAGGAGTTCAAAAACTCTGATCTCTTCCGATATGATCAGGGTCCGTCGGGCGGTTCAGGTCCAGGTTTTCATGGTGGTGGCGGTTCAAGTTCTGGATTTCAGAATAATCATGGCAACCAGAACAACCAAGGTGGCAATAACCAGCAGAATAATCAAGGGAATCAGCAGCAGTCGGGTTACCAGAGTCACCCAAAGTAGTTGAATGGTGGGCAGTATCATGTGTTCACCACTAGTCTATGCAAGCGTGATCAGAAGCTTCACAAGAGGGCAGTCAATGCTGTTGACCGGCAGTTCCACGTTATCTGCGGTGGTCCGAACAACCTATTGTGTGGAGTAGAGAGGATCATCCGCCCCGGGTTGACAAACTGGGTCAACTAGCTCTGGTGGTGGCGCCTCAGGTGGGAGGTTATAAGTTCACCAAAGTACTCATGGATGGAGGAAGCAGTATCAATATTCTGTATTATGAGACATTCCACCGCATGGGGTTGACAGATAAGAATCTTAAACCGTCCAACACTGTCTTTTCATGGTGTGGTACCAGGTAAATCAGCATATCCAGTAGGTAAGATTGCTCTGGAAGTTGTGTTCGGTGATGAATATGACTCTCGGTCTGAGACATTAACCTTTGAGGTGGTAAGAATCCAGAGCCCGTATCATGCACTGTTTGGGCGACCGGCTTACGCAAAATTCATGGCGAGACCTTGTTATATTTATTTGCAGCTCAAGATGTCGGGTCATAAAGGAACCATCACAGTTCATGGAAGTCGAAAAAACACTTTGGATTGCGAGGAAAGTGATGCGGCTTACGCTGAGTCGGTTTGTGCTACAGAGGAGCTAAAGTTTTATAAAGAGAATTTTGATCCGGCGGATATGACACCTCTGAAGAAGCCCACCACTGAGCATGACCCAACCCTGCATTTCAAACCGGCTGACGAAACTAAGCTTGTTGATTTCATACCTGGCGATTCGTCTAAGCAGTTCAGCATCAGCACCAATCTGGATCCAAAATAGGAAAGCGCGCTCATCGAGTTCATCCGTGAGAACCGGGACATTTTTGCATGGAAGCCTTCTGACATGCCAGGTGTACCGAGGAAACTCGCTGAGCACACTCTTAATATTCATCCGAAGTTTAAACCGGCAAGCAATTTCTTCGTCGCTTTAATGAAGAAAGACGCAAGGCAATTAGTGAGGAGGTAGCCCGGCTGTTGGCTGCTGGGTTTATCGTCGAAGTGTTTCATCCTGAATGGTTGGCTAATCCGGTGCTGGTTCTTAAGAAAAACGGCACTTGGCGTATGTGTGTGGACTACACGGACTTGAATAAATCTTGCCCGGCCGATCCCTTTGCTCTCCCGCGTATTGATCAGATCATTGATCCAACGGCGGGTTGTGAGCGCCTGAGTTTTTTGGATGCCTATTCAGGATACCATCAGATCAAGATGGCAGTTAAGGACCAGGAGAAGACAGCCTTCATCACTCCCTTTGTAGCCTTCTGCTATGTTTCTATGCCCTTTGGGCTCAAAAGTGCCCAGGCAACTTATCAGCGTTGTGTGCAGAATTGTCTCCACACATAGATTGGGCGGAACGTTCACGCCTATGTGGATGACATTGTGGTAAAGTCCAGAAAGAAGGAGACATTGATAGCTGATCTCAAGGAGACGTTTGACAATCTTCGGGTTTACAAGATGATGCTTAATCCGGATAAATGTGTCTTTGGTGTTCCAGCAGGCAAGCTTCTTGGTTTTCTTGTGTCCAACAGGGGAATTGAGGCTAATCCAGAAAAGATTAAGGCAATCACATCCCTGGCCAAGCCGAAGTGTATCAATGATGTTCAGTGTCTCGCAGGTCGGATTGCAGCCCTTAGCCGGTTTATCAGTCGTTTGGGAGAGAAGGCAATTCCTCTGTATCAGATGTTGAAAAAGACGGATGATTTTGTCTGGAGTGACGCAGCCAATGCGGCCTTTGAGGAGCTAAAGCGGTAGTTGATTGAACCGCCGGTTCTTGCAGCCCCAGTTGATAATGAGCCGTTGCTGTTATATGTGGCCGCCAATGCCCGAGCGGTTAGTGTGGCAATTGTGGTTGAGCGTAAAGAGGCTGGGAAGGAATATCCGGTTCAGCAACCTGTCTACTACATCAGTGAAGTTCTGATCGAGTCAAAACAACGCTATCCACATTGGCAGAAGTTGGTGTATGGGGTTTTTATGGCCAGTCGAAAACTCAAGCAATATTTTCAAGGCCACCCCATCATAGTGGTTAGTTCTGCTCCTTTGGGAGATATCATTCAAAACAGGGAAGCAACTGGCCGGGTTGCAAAGTGGGCAATCGAGCTTGGTCCACACAGTTTAAAATATGTACCTCGAACAGCCATCAAATCTCAAGCCCTTGTGGATTTTATCAATGACTGGACCGAGCTGCAAGCTCCAGAAGATAAACCAAACAATACATACTGGACTATTCATTTTGATGGATCCAGGCAGTTGGAAGGCTCGGGGGCTGGAGTTGTCCTTACTTCCCCTCAAGGTGATAAAATTTGCTATGTCCTTTGCTTGATGTTTCCTTGTACTAACAATGCAGCTGAGTATGAAGCTTTACTTCATGGTCTCTGTGTGGCCAAAGAGATGAACTTAAGTCAAGTTCGTTGTTTCAGAGATTCTGATCTGGTGGCTCAGCAAGTTTCTGGTACTTGGGATTCTAAGGATCCACTCATGGCGGCTTACAGGCGTGAGGTGGATATTGTGGCGGGTCATTTCAAAGGGTATCAGGTTGAGCATATCGATCAGCGTAAAAACGAAGCAACAGACACTTTGAGCCGGCTTGGATCTCAGCGTAAACCGGTACCTCCTAACACATTTTTAGATATCTTGCATAACCCATTTGTTAAGTTGCATACAGAAGAGGATTTGGCTGTTCCTGATCCGGAGGCTCAGTTGGTGGCCGCTTTACACGTTGTACCGGATTGGACGGTTCCATATCTGGCGTATATGAGTCGGGGCGAGTTACCAAATGATAAAGTTCTGGCTCGACAGATAGTCCGGCGAGCCAAGTCCATGGTTATTCACAATGGCGAGTTACACCGCTGTAGCGTTTCAGGCGTATTTCAGCGTTGTGTTTCTCCGAAAGAAGGCCAAGAGATCCTACGGGAAATTCATGAAGGGGATTGTGGTCATCATGCCGGTTCAAAGTCCCTGGTTGCAAAAGCTTTTCGTCATGGGTTTTACTGGTTGACAGCTCATGCTGATGCGGTGGATCTGGTGAAGCGATGTGACGCTTGTCAAAAAATTTCACGCAGAGCTCATGTTCCGGCTCAGGAACTACAGATGATTCCTATCACTTGGCCTTTTGCTACTTGGGGGCTTGATATGGTGGGACCCTTTAAACGTTCCCAAGACAAGAAGACCCACCTGTTGGTGGCAGTTGATAAATTCACCAAGTGGGTTGAAGCGGAGCCTGTTAGCGAGTGTGATGCAGCTACGGCGGTTCAGTTTCTCAAAAAGATTATCTTCCGTTTTGGCTTTCCACACAGCATCATCACGGATAATGGTACCAACCTTTCCAAAGGTGAGATGGAGGATTTCTGTCAGAGAGAGCACATCCGGCTTGACCTAGCATCTGTGGCGCACCCTCAATCCAACGGTCAAGCGAAGCGAGCTAATCAAGAAATTTTAAAGGGTCTTAAACCCCGGCTCATGATTCCATTGAAGCGGATGCCGGGTTGTTGGGTGGAAGAATTACCTTCTATGTTGTGGAGTATCAACACCACCCCCAATCGATCAACAGGCTACACGCCTTTCTTTATGGTATACGGGGCAGAGGCGGTTCTCCCAAGTGATATACATCATGATTCTCCCCGGGTTGCTAATTATGTTGAAGCGGACAACGAGCAAGCTCGTCCAGAGGGACTGGACCTGTTAGATGAGAAATGGGATATGGCTTTGGCTCGATCGGAGGTTTATCAACAAGACCTACGGCGTTATCACAGCCGCCGGGTTAAGACAAGAACCTTTCAAGAAGGTGACTTGGTACTCCGGCTCATCCAGGATCAGACTGACATGCACAAGTTATCCCCGCCTTGGGAAGGACCCTTTGTGGTCAGCAAGAATCTGCACAACGGATCATACTACCTCATTGACGTTCGAGATGACTCACGCAACTCTAAGGAGGGGACCCGGCGACCGTGGAGCATAGCTCTCCTTCGGCCTTATTACACTTGAGCCATCGGCTCTTTTTATGTACATATTTCAACAATGTATATATTATGATCAATAAATAAATCAGCATCCTTGCTCTAAAGCGGGGCCTCTGCTGTTTTTTCTCAAATATCCTTTGAGTTACATGGGGGCTTTAGCTGACAAAGTGGAGTACTACCTGTTAAACCGGCTATCATGCCAAAAAGCTTGGGAGCTTCACACCCAAGGGGCCAAAGAGAGTCTGGATGCTTTGCACAACTCGAACATAGGCACCCAATGAGCACAGCTCATCACGTTACTTGGGGGCTCCTTGGTCAAATACCAAGGAGTTTGAATGGACCCTTGTAGTTGGGTATCGACCCACGGCTTGGAAGCCTGGTATATTTACCTAAAACCCCGGGTTAACCCGCCTTCATCAAGTAAGACACTCCTATCTAGGTCATCCTGGCACAGCCCTTCGAACGTTTGACAGTTACTCTCATTGAGATCCTACACTTGTCAAAGTTAAAACAGTGATTGGTTAGTTGGAGGTCCATCTTAAAAGGCTTTGTTAAATGGTTCAACTCAGCGGCCTGGCAGCCCACAAAAAGCCTCGAATTTGGGCCTGGCAGCCCCCCAAAAGCCTCGACTACATGGTTTTATTTGCTTTTTGCGGACTTTTGTGTTAAACCGATTTTCTTGGCCTGGTCAGTCCTTTTATTAGCCCGGTATTCTTTAAACTAGCTTGGTTTGCAACTACACGTTGACAGACCTTATTCTTAAACCGGAGTTTATCAACCTGGCCTGGCATTGACTACCTGTCACCAGCTTGGATCATCTGGTGTGGATCATCACCCGGTATGACTTACTATACGACATCAGAAAATGATGGAGTTATACAAGAAATTCAGATTTGGGTTTTCACCCTTATTACAATCAAAGTTGACCAGCCAACTAAACAGGGATCTTATATCATAGGTATGAGTCATTTCATATTTTTACGGTTTGATTATCAATCCGGCCTATTTTTGGGCATTATGACCCGTCTGGCGGTAAACCGCCAGGACCCTTGTCTTTTTATGCACACACAGGAGTTTCATATTATGATACCAGAACCAAAATTGATATTGATATGGCGGGTCACACAAAGTATCTCCTCCTGCACGATGGCAGCAGATCACAATAAGTTTTTGCTACCCTATTACAAGGCACTCAGAGGCCCAAAATATGGAATTGTTTCACAACGGACAATTTCTGACATATCAACCGCCTTGACGGATTAAGCTTCATCGCCGGGTTGATGTGATGTAGATGGGTCATCAGGCGGAGGTTCAGCCTCCTCCTCCCCATCCAATGGCTGGAAGTCATTGGTGGTCCAGTCAATCCGGGTTAAAGCCTGAAAGACAACCTCTTCACTTATAAGCTCAGCCGGATCAATGTTAGGGGCGTAAGTGTTCTTACGGATTGGTGGAATAAGGTTCTGCACTTCAGGAATAACAGCTTCAACCCGTTTGTTGTTTGTGTCATAGAAGGACCGGTGAACCATCAGGTTAGCCTCTTCTGCCAACTGACTCGCCAGAGGACGCATCTCCCTTGTTACCCGTTTGAGGGCGTCGTTGTCAAATACTTCACCGTTTTCTTGAGCACTGGGGAAACCCTTGGCTATATCAGCTGGATCAAGATCAGCTATCCATGCCTTGGCTCGAGTCAGTGCTAATAAAGTGCCAGCCCGGGCAGCAGATCGCTTCAACTCTTCTATTTGCGCTGGCATCATAGACAGCCGGTCCAGCGTGTCCTTGATCAGTGTTGGCACCGCATTGTCATAAGAAGTGGCGTAGATAACCCGTTGAACGCCGGTATACAGCTGTTCAACCAGTGTATACACGGCCTTGAGTTTCTTCCGCATATCAGAACCCAGATGAGCAATGCGACTACCTATATCGGTTTAAGAAGATCATGTTAAACCGGAGAAATTTCAAAGCAAAATATTCATAAAGCCTTGGAAAAGCAGTGCTTACCAAATATTGCAGAGGTCATGGCATTGACTTGGCACTTTAAACCAGTAAGCTCTTCCGTCACCGGTTTAAGAGCTGCTTTAGCGTTTTCAGCAATCCGGCCTTCTCGGTATGCCAGTTGGCCTGCTCAGACTTGAACCACTCTTTGAGCTGCTCCATGGTGGTTAAGGTGGTTCTCAGCTCATCCTTGGCCTTGGTGGTTTCTGCTTTTTGGGATTTCAGATTTTCTTGAAGGTCAGCAATTTGAGAGACTTGTTGGTTTATCTCACTCTGCAACAATAAGAGAGCATGTCAATATCTTTGTTAAAGTCCCAAGCGTATAACCAGTTATACACTTGGCACTTGGGGGCTAACGCGGATCATTTTTATGGTGATTGTTGAAGTCCCAAGGATTAATACAAGTTTTAATCATGGAACTTGGGGGCTAATGTGTGTTTGATCAGACATATACAAGGAAATTTCATAAAGTACAGTATGGAGTATACAAAGTCCCGGTTTGACTTTCTTAAGACAAACCGGCCCTTGGGGGATACAATGCAATGAAGGTACAGAGCAAAAGAGCAAAACTGTTTACCTCATAGCGCTCCTTCATCAGATTTACTAAACCGGCTTCATAATCACGGTTGGTGTAAAGCCGGTTCAAGAAGCCGGAGTGAAGATCTTGAGCAGAGAGATCGACATAAGCTGACAAATCAGTCTTCCCCTTCCCCTTGCTCATGGCAGCAAATTCATCCTTGGCAGTGTGCTTTGATAGAGCAACCGGATTACCAGGGGCGTTATATGCAGTGCCAGTAACGACAACGTCATCATCTTTGGCCGGACTGGAGGAATCAATATTCTTAACAGGACTTGGCGCCTTGGTAGCAGGGCTTGGCGGTTTGTTAGTTGGGCTTGGCGGATCAGCAGTTGAGCCCCGCTGCTCTACTGTTGGGCTTGGAGGAGCAGGAGGATGTGAAGTGTCAACTTCTACATTCGGTTCAACCTCTGGCGGGTTAGCATCACCATATTGGTTCTGGCCAGCAGAGCTGTCTATGGCAACTTCAGGGTCTTCACCATGATGCTCTGGAGTCTTCTCCAGATCAACATCAATAGTAGGGTCACTGGTCTTGGCTTTCTTACTTAATCGAGCCTTGGCACTACAACATCAAAGGTTAGAATATGGTAAACCGACAAATAAAAGGAACAAGTTAAGGAGAAATATACTTACCCAGCGACGACTTTGAGAGGAGGCAGCTGAGTGGTTGATGAACTGCCAGATGAGTTGGAAGAAGCCTGGTAATTCGGGTCAGTCGGATTGAGAGGGCATCGGAATAAACCTTTCAAAGGATAACGTTTTTCAGGAGAACAAGTCACCTCTAGACGACGTTTCCGGGTTGGTGTATCAGCTAAACCGGGTGACGTGATTTGTTGACCACTATGCCAGTTTGTGCGATGTTCTTCAACTTGCTGTGTCTTCAAGGAAAATTTTGGATCCAAATGAGCAAGGGGTGAGATTGTTTTACTTTCCGGACTGTGCGGCGAATTATTTGAACCGGTACAAGATCTGAATCGGAAGAAAGAAGGATTACCTCAACATGTTCTGCATGGCTGGCCTGCGCATCATCCTGGGAATAGTCATTGTCAATAAGATGAACAAAAAAGGAACCAAATGAGTCAAGTTCTACCTCAGTGTCTGATTCCTCATCCTCTGGCGGGTCAGAAGACTCGGCGGTTTTCCTCTTGCCAGCTTTCTTGGTGGCCTTGGTCTTTGCACGAGGAGCCCGGGCCGGTTTAGTACGTTTCCAAAAGGAGCTATTAGCCTGAAATTAAGACAAGGAAAGGTTAGTACACAGTCAATACAGGAGCAAATCAGTAAAGTATTTAGATGAACTTTACCGCTGGCGGTTTGTTGGAGGCGCAAAACGGAGCCAAACCGGTTTGGCTGCATGCCGAGATCGGTTCATCAAGCATTTTCTTCACCGATTCAGTGACTTCAAGATTAGTCATTACTATTTCATGATATCGTTGCGGGTCTTTGACATCACCAGTGTACTCATGCATCAATCCGGGGCGGCGGCTTAGGGGTAAAATGCCCCAAGAAATCCAGTAGCGGACAAGATCAATGCCAATTAAACCGTTGGCCATCAGAGCCCTGAGCTTGAAGAGTTGAGGTGCAAAATTCTTCCGTTCTGTGGCGGTCAAGCGTGAAGGTAATGGGTGGCCATTGCTAAGCCGGTGAGGGCGATAACCCGGCAAAGGATTTTCTCCATCAGGGGCAGTGTTTCGGCAGTAAAACTAGGTCTGATTCCAATCTTTAGGATGGCTGTGATGTTTTGCATGCGGGAAGTCAACTTCTTTCCGTTTATGAATTGAAACGCCGCCAAGTTCTGTGTTGGGACCATCTGAGAATTTCGTATGTCGGTTCAGATGAAAGAAGTCCCGAAACAGCTCCACGGTTGGCTCCTCTTGAAGATAAACTTTGCAGAAAACTTGAAAGTTGCATATATTGGACACAGAGTTTGGACCAATGTCTTGTGGATGGAGTTGGAAGCTTGCGAGGACATCCCGGAATTTTTTTGATCCGGGCGGACTGAATCCCCAGTCTAAGTGTTGCATAAAAACAATCACCTCTCCTTCTTGAGGTTCTGGTGGACATTCAGATTCTGGAACTTGCCAGTGGAGAAGCCTTTTTGAAGCGAAAGCGCCAGTGGTGACATAACCATTGATTTGTGTTTCCGTGATCCGGGACGGAACCCAGTTGCAAGCAGCGAATTGTTTCGTCATTCCGGAAGGGGGGAACTGTAAGGGAAAACAAGTGCCGGTTTTACAATTTACGGTTTGAGGTGTACAATTTAGTGTTAAACCGGAGGAAACTACTATGCAAGGTTCAGTTGGAGGTTTAAGAGAGGGCTACTGATACATGGCAGATTGGCTATCAAAATGTTAAACCGCCCATAAGCAGAAGGGCCAGAATTCAAAATTTCTGCTAAGTGATGACAGAAACAGGTTTCATACAATGGTCAAATTTATTTGGATCTACCACACATCCGTAAAGCAATTTTTTCTATGAACTCTAAAGGCGCTAAGCAGAACAGGGAAGGCCGTGTACTCTACAGAGGAAAAAGGAAGATATGCTAGCATTAAAAACGGATGCGGAGTAACTACCGCATGAGATCTACACTATTATTGGATCAAAACTATCGTGACAGAAGAAAGAACAAAGAAGAAGGATGAAGAACTGTACAGGGGAGCTCGCAAACTCTAAACACAGATCTAAAGATGAAAGAAAGAGGAAGTTTACCACTGCAGATCTGCTACGGAGAAGGGCGACGAGTTGCTGGTCCGTTTCAGGTTGATGCAGCGGCCTTTGTCGATGCAGTTCTCGAGGGTCACGGACGGCGGCGGAGCTTCAGAGCTTGGGTGTCGCGAGGAAGAAGAAGGCACAGAAGGGGAAAAGAGAGAAGGGCCCTCGGGCCTTATTTATAGAGGAAAGAGTAAAACGGCAGGCGCGAGAATCAAGGAGCCTGAAACGGCAGAATGGGAGCGCCTATCGCCTCGATTTTTGGGATAACCATTAAAGTGAAGGGAATCTTTTTAATCTTTTTATACAGAGATGATGTCATGATGGACCGTTGCTGTGTTCAGAAGATGACATCACGACGGTTTAAAAATTTACAGGAGAAGACAATATGGCGGTTTACGAAAATACAAGAAGGCGCTTATAAGATATCTTTGAAGTATTGAAGATTGACATGAACAAATTCAAATCAATCTGTGGCCTAATGTTGAGGATATAGCTACTGAGTGTAAACCGGCCAGGAGGGCTCGGTTCACCCTCGACTATGTTGAAGCCCATGAAGATCCAGAAGATGGCGCTTTACTAAATGAAGCCTAGAAGCCCGAAGTCGAAAGGCGGATTAGGGCCCATAGTGGTAAACCGCCATGACTATGTAAACTTGTAATGTAAGTTAGGAAAGGAGAGACTGAGCCAGAAACTTTGTATGAGTCGGCCTCGGGGCTCTGTAGACCAGCCGAGCGTCAACCTGTGTATACAAAGGGACGACCCGGCGGCGGTTCAGGGACAACAAACAACAACTTGAGAGTTAGGCAAGCGTATTTCGCTCCCTGGTCATCGAAACCCAATCAATCCCATCACAACTAGACGTAGGCTTTTATCTTCATCGAAGGGGCCGAACTAATATAAACTCCCGTGTCCCTTGTCTGTTTTAACCCCTTCAAGCTAACCCGTTGCGATGGCTCCACGATTAAGTCCTTTCATGAGGACATCTGACATGTTAATTCCACGACACCTACCATATGAATCTTGATCTCTAGCCTTCCGCAAATTGCTTTCCACTCAAATCTTCTTTCCACCAGATCCAAATCCTATGAGAGAGAGTTGAGTGTTGGGGAGACTATCATTTGAGGCACAAGGGGAAGGAGTTCATCATCAACGCACCATTTGTTACTTCTTGGAGAGTGGTGTCTCCTAGATTGGCTAGGTGTCACTTGGGAGCCTCCGACAAGATTGTGGAGTTGAACCAAGGAGTTTGTAAGGGCAAGGAGATTGCCTACTTCGTGAAGATCTACCGCTAGTGAGGCAAGTCCTTCGTGGGCGACGACCATTGTGGGATAGACAAGGTTGCTTCTTCGTGGACCCTTCGTGGGTGGAGCCCTCCGTGGACTCGCGCAACTGTTACCCTTCGTGGGTTGAAGTCTCCATCAACGTGGATGTACGATAGCACCACCTATCGGAACCACGCCAAAAACATCCGTGTCTCCAATTGCGTTTGAATCCTCCAAACCCTTCCCTTTACTTTCTTGCAAGTTGCATGCTTTAATTTCCGCTGCCTATATACTCTTTGCATGCTTGCTTGAATTGTGTGATGATTGCTTGACTTGTCCCAAGATAGCTAAAATCTGCCAAACTCTAAAATTGGGAAAAGGTTAAGTTTTTAATTGGTCAAGTAGTCTAATCACCCCCCCCTCTAGACATACTTCAAGGTCCTACAAGTGGTATCAGAGCTTTGGTCTCCATTTGCTTTGATTTCCCTAGCTTTTGGTGGTCATAGCCTTGGTTTCACAACCTAGGAGAGTATGGCATCTAGTGAGGGAAATTATCACCGTAGAGGTCCTTACTTTGATGGTACTAATTTTGCTAGTTGGAAGCATAAGATGAAAATGGATATTCTTAGACATAACCCCGCCGTTTGGGCTATTGTGTGTATTGGCTTGCAAGGTGAATTCTTTGATGGGAGAGAGCCAAACCGTGAAGGCGCGGAAGAGTTGAAGATGTTGCAATACAACGCTCAAGCTTGTGATATCCTCTTCAACGGATTGTGCCCCGAAGAATTCAACAAAATCAGCCGTCTTGAGAATGCAAAGGAAATTTGGGATACTTTGATTGATATGCATGAAGGTACCGACTCCGTCAAGGAATCCAAATTGGATGTGCTCCAAAGTCAGATTGACAAGTTCAAAATGAAGGATGGTAAAGGTGTCACTGAAATGTACTCTAGGCTTGCACTTATCACAAAATGAGATTGCCGGCTTAGGGAGTGAAGAGATGACCGACAGATTCATCATCAAGAAGATCCTAAGAGCATTGGATGGAAAGTATGATACCGTGTGCACATTGATCCAAATGATGCCAAACTACAAAGATCTCAAGCCAACGGAAGTCATTGGAAGAATTGTTGCTCATGAGATGTCACTTAAGGATAAGGAGGAACTTCACAACAAGTCAAGTGGTGCTTACAAAGCCTCAAGTGAAGCCCCCACATCATCAAGTGAGAAACAAAACTTCAATGAAGAATTGATCTTAATGGTGAAGAACTTCAACAAATTCTACAAGAGTAGAAGCAAGGAAAGAAGCTCTGAAAGCACAAGTGCTCCCTAGGTGGTTTTGGTAATTAATGTCAACATACCTCTTGTTGGACTAACACTTTTATCTAGTATGTTTTAGATAAGTTCAACAATGGAGTGGCATGGACTAAAGGATGTGGGAACCCCTTCAAGATGCTAAGGACAAAAGATTGGCTCAAGCTCCAAGCTCAAGACTCTTCATTTTATATTTTAGTGATCCAAGATCGCATTGAGTCTATAGGAAAAGCCAATACTATCAAGGAGGGATGAGGTGTTGCTTAATGAGCCTCTTGCTTCATGTGCTTTGTGATATGCTCCAAAACCCTCAACTGCTTTCCCACTTCCACAAATGACCTAAAACCTAAAGCCAAAATCGGTTACACCGATTCTTCCTATCCAGCGCCACCGATTCCAAGAGTCATAGCCACTGCCACAAACCCTAAGCAAATCGGTCTTACCGATAGGGATCTCGGTCTCACTGAGATGGGATTGTAATCTCTCTGTGTATGTCCATTATCAAAATCGGTCTCACCGAGTTTGAGCAATCGGTACTACCGAGATTACAATGCAAACTCTCTGGATAACTTATTACCAAAATCGGTCCCACCGAGTTTGAGTAATCGGTCAAACCGAGTTTGCCTGACCAACTCTCTGGAAAGCTTATTACCAAAATCGGTCTCACCGAGTTTGTGTAATCGGTCTCATCGAGATTACGTTATGCCCTAACCCTAACCATATCGGTCTCATCGAGTTGCATTTCGGTCCCACCAAAAACCCTAACGGTCACATTATTTGCTGAATCAGTCTGACCGAGTTTAACGATTCGGTCCCACCGAGTTTGGTAGATTGTGTGTAACAGTTAGATTTTGTGTGGAGGCTATATATACCCCTCCACGTCCTCTTCATTCATGGAGAGAGCCATCAGACTGAACCTACACTTCCAGCATACATTTTCTGAGAGAGAACTACCTACTCATGTGTTGAGGCCAAGATATTCCATTCCTACCATATGAATCTTGATCTCTAGCCTTCCCCAAGTGGCTTTCCACTCAAATCTTCTTTCCACCAGATCCAAAACCTATGAGAGAGAGTTGAGTGTTGGGGAGACTATCATTTGAAGCACAAGAGCAAGGAGTTCATCATCAATGCACCATTTGTTACTTCTTGGAGAGTGGTGTCTCCTAGATTGGCTAGGTGTCACTTGGGAGCCTCCTACAAGATTGTGGAGTTGAACCAAGGAGTTTGTAAGGGCAAGGAGATCGCCTACTTCATGAAGATCTATGGCTAGTGAGGCAAGTCCTTCGTGGGCGACGACCATGGTGGGATAGACAAGGTTGCTTCTTCGTGGACCCTTCGTGGGTGGAGCCCTCCATGGACTCGCGCAACCGTTACCCTTCGTGGGTTGAAGTCTCCATCAACGTGGATGTACGATAGCACCACCTATCGGAACCACGCCAAAAACATCCGTGTCTCCAATTGCGTTTGAATCCTCCAAACCCTTCCCTTTACATTCTTGCAAGTTGCATGCTTTACTTTCCGCTGCTCATGTACTCTTTGCATGCTTGCTTGATATGTATTGTGAATGTTAAACTTGTGCCTAATCTCCACTTAAACTTAAGGAAACTTAAAAACTGAAACTTTGGTACTTAGTGTCTAATCACCCCCCCCCCTCTAGACACCTCTTCTCAAGGTCCTACAAGCTCCAAGTCAAGGTCTTACAATGACAAAAGATCTTCTAGTCGAGAGCAAAATTGCTACAATTGTGGGAGACCCGGACACTATTCCAATGAGTGTACGACACCCTACAAAAGAAGAGAAGATTCTCCAAAAAGAAGAAGCAAAAGAGAAGAATCACCACCGAGAGAGAGGAGGAGTAGAGATGATCGTTATGAACGAAGACCCTCACGGAGAAGCAAGGATTCGGAAAGGAAGGACAAGTCATCAAGGAGCTACACAAAACGAAGACATCAAGCTCATGTTTGTGAATGGGTATCCGGCTCCGACTCCGACAATCACTCCGAGAGAAGCTATCACTCCGACTCCGAATATACTCAAGATGAAGGTGTTGCCAGTCTAGCACTTGTGTCAACCAACTCCTACGACATATTTGACTCACCAAATGAAGGAATTGGAAGATGCTTCATGGCCAAAGGTCCAAAGGTAACACATCCCGAGTATGTTGATTTCAATAGTGATGAAGATGACTTGCTTGTGGATGATGATTTACTTGTTGACAACTCTAGTGATGAATACTATGATGAAACGTCAATTAATCATGCTAATCAAGATAAAACGAATGACAATGATAAGGAGAAGATTGAGCTTCTAACTAAAGAACTAAACACTCTTAAGTTAGCTCATGAAACTATCTTCGAAGATCATCGAGAACTTTTAAGGGCTCATGAGAAGTTACGCTTTGAAAAGCTCAATCTTGAGCAAGAGCATGAGTTCTTAAAAGCAATCAATGATGATCTCCATAAGAAAAGTTCTTCTTACATTGCCAAGTGTTTACTCTTATCTACTTACATGCCTCAATTCAAGTCTAGTAACAAGTACAAGAAAGATCCTTCCTCTAGTAGTAACAATAATAATGTCAAATCCAATATTGTTGCTTGTAGTAGTTCTCTTGATTCCACTAATGATTCTCTTAGCCAAGTTACACTTGAGCAAGAAAATAGCTTATTGAAGGGAATTATAGAGAAAGGTGTTTACAAGAGCCTTGCCGGGAGTAAGCAATTTGAGGAAATTGTACGCAAGAAAGGAAGGCACCGGAAGAATCAAGGTGTTGGTTTTGAACGGAAGTTCAATGCCAATGGAGTTGAGTGGGAAGAAGATCAATACCCCAAGACGAAGTTTGTTCCTCAACAAGAGAAGTATGATCCTACTTCCTTCAAAGGAACACAAGCACAAGATGATCTTCCACCACAAGACCACAAGAACAAAGGCAAGGACAAGCTTCAAGAAGAGATTGATGCATTTGAAGAAGCACCTAAGGCCTCGGTCAAGTGGGTTCCCAAGACTATGTCAAGTTCTACTTCATCACGTACAACTACAACTCCAAGGATTCCCATCAAGATGATGTGGATCCCGAAGAAGAAGAACTAGAGAGTTCTTGAGGGTGACTCCACCAAGATTCTTCACTCATATCATTATGGCAAGAACAAGTGCAATCAACTTCCACATCTTGCACTAGTTCAAGGAGTCACAAACCCTCATGTTGGTAAGGCAAGGGACAAGGTAACCGAATGATTTCATGGACATCATCTTGTGTATGCTTCACTCTATGTCTATGGATATTCTTGTTTGTTCCTTGTGGGACTAACCCATGTAGGTAAGTTGAAAGTGCAACTCACTCCAAAGGATTGCTCCAAATGATCTACATCAACATTGAGCATCCACATCTTCAACACCTACATGAAGTCATCATCGACAAAACCCAAGGTTAGTTCATCCCTCTAAAAGGGGATCTCACATCTAGGGGGAGCTTAACTCTAAGAATTGAGTCAAAGCAACTCTAATGGTGTGAACACATCAATGCATTATGTAAAAGTGGTAACCCCACTTGAGCTTAAACGATGAGTATGACCTATGATCAAATGTTCACATTTGACTCCTAAGTCAATATACTCATATATAGATGACCTAGTCATCGCCAATTTTTTGATAGATGCTAGAATTGGTTGTGCATGTTTTGCCACATATTTCATTTGCCATCTTATTGTGTGAGCATGTTGGTGCATATTTTACTCATTCAAGGACATCCACTTGTTGTTTTGAGTGATTGGCTTCTTTTTTCTTTTTGCCAAGTGGATGGACAAGAATGCCTAAGAACCTTCTCTAGCTATCTATGCTTTTCTCGTCTCAAACTCTATTCATGCTACATCACAAAATTTGATCAAGTCAGATTCGAACCACTCTGTGTGAGGAGCACTCGGAGTCCCCGATTCGTCATAGACTTATGTTGGAAATATGCCCTAGAGGAAATAATAAATGGTTGTTATTATATTTCTGTGTTCATGATAATTGTCTATTATTCATGCTATAACTGTGTTATCCGAAAATCGTAATACACGTGTGAATACATAGACCACACCAAGTCCCTAGTGAGCCTCTAGTAGACTAGCTCGTTGATCAACAGATAGTCATGGTTTCCCGACTATGGGCATTGGATGTCATTGATAACGGGATCACATCATTAGGAGAATGATGTGATGGACAAGACCCAATCCTAAGCATAGCTCAAAGATCGTGTAGTTCGTTTAGCTAGAGCTTTTTCCAAATGTCAAGTATCATTTCCTTAGACCATGAGATTGTGCAACTCCCAGATATCGTAGGAGTGCTTTGGGTGTACCAAATGTCACAACGTAACTGGGTTGCTATAAAGGTGCACTACAGGTATCTCCGAAAGTGTCTGTTGGGTTGGCACGAATCGAGACTGGGATTTGTCACTCCGTATGACAGAGAGGTATCTCTGGGCCCACTCGGTAATGCATCATCATAATGAGCTCAATGTGACCAAGTGTCTGGTCACGGGATCATGCATTACGGTACGAGTAAAGTGACTTGCCGGTAACGAGACTAAATGAGGTATTGGGATACCGACGATCGAGTCTCGGGCAAGTAACGTACCGATTGACAAAGGGAATTGAATACGGGGTTAATTGAATCCTCGACATCGTGGTTCATCCGATGAGATCATCGAGGAGTATGTGGGAGCCAACATGGGTATCCAAATCCCGCTGTTGGTTATTGACCGGAGAGGCGTTGTCGGTGTCAAAACCGGCGGATCTCGGGTAGGGGGTCCCGAACTGTGCGTCTAGGCGGATGGTAACAGGAGACGAGGGACACGATGTTTTTACCCAGGTTCGGGCCCTCTTGATGGAGGTAAAACCCTATGTCCTGCTTGATTAATATTGATGATGTGGGTTACAAGAGTAGATCTACCACGAGATCAAGGAGGCTAAACCCTAGAAGCTAGCCTATGGTATGATTGTTGTTCGTCCTACGGACTAAAGCTATCCGGTTTATATAGACACCGGAGAGGGCTAGGGTTACACAAAGTCGGTTACAATGGTAGGAGATCTACATATCCGTATCGCCTAGCTTGCCTTCCACGCCAAGGAAAGTCCCATCCGGACACAGGACGAAGTCTTCAATCTTGTATCTTCATAGTCTTGGAGTCCGGCCGATGATGATAGTTCGGCTATCCGGACACCCCCTAGTCCGGAACTCCCTCAGTAGCCCCTGAACCAGGCTTCAATAATGACGAATCCGGCGCGTATGTTGTCTTTGGCATTTGCAAGGCGGGTTCTTCTTCATGCTCCTTGTGTTTGCCGGATAGTGTCCGGTTGCTTCATAAATGCTGCGCTCCTTGGCTTCCGCGTCCAATAATGGTCTTCTTCCACGCATCGCACGAATGCGAAAAGCCAGGGTATTTTTATGTTTTACCCCCTAGCTGCGCAAATAAGCTGCCTATAAGGGAGGCGAGGATCCAGATCCAAATCACATCATCCTCCTTCTACAAGCACTTACCGAGGCGCATCTGACACCAAAACCATTCCAACATGGACAATCGACACGGCTCCTCTTCTCGCGCTCCCAGCCCTAAGCCAGGAGATTGGAGGAGATGCTCAGTCCCGCACAGCGAGTTAGTGACACTCCAAGCAGAGGGATACCTTCCCCCGGCCTTCATGGTTCCGGTTCGAGCCGGACTGGCCACCTACAAAGGTGGGAAGCAGGCGGAGAGCGTCCCCAATCCCTCCAAAGGAGAGCGGGTGTGCTTCGTCCCCTACTTAATAAGGGGACTCGGATTTCCTATACATCCGTTTCTCCGGGGGCTCCTGTTGTTTTACGGACTCCAGCTTCATCACCTTACACCTGCCTCCATTTTGCACATCGCGTGCTACGTAGCTCTGTGTGAGCTGTTCTTGGGCATTGAGCCCCATTTTGCGCTGTGGAAGAGGCTGTTTTGCCTCGTACCCCGCTCTCACGGGGGGTCGAATGGGCGGAGCGGAAATATGGCGCATCGCCGGGACCGGATACCTGTCCGGGACCCTGAAGAAGGCGTCCAAAGATTGGCCTTCGGAGTGGTTTTATATGGAGGACGCTCCGCTACCGGATCCAGTCTGGATCGGCCTTCCGGAGTTCAGCAATGCTCCCCTGAAGAAACGCCTAAGTTGGCGCCCACGGAGCCCTCGACGAGAAGATGATAGCAGCGTCCATTACTTGATGGGCCGGATACGGCTGCTAGCCCATTCCGGATTAACCATGATCGGAGTCATGGCCACATGCATTATGCGTGGGGTGCAGCCACTCCAATATAGGGGCCACCCCATGTGGGACTTCAACGGAGACGACGATGCCACCCGTCTCGGCCGCAAGGGACCTGGCTCGGCCGACGATCTGGTGAAGATCCTGTCCGGCTTGTACAAGGGGGAGAAGGAGGACTTCCTCCGCATGAATCCTCTGAACGGATTTTCCATGAACAACCCTCGGAGCTGGGTAAGCGGTCGCATGCATATCTGAACCGCGCCTTTAAAGGCAATTGTCTTATTGTATGATTTTGACACAGGAACTGTGTCGGGATGTGGAGGGCATAAAAAGCCCAGCCCCACAACCCGAAGACCCAGAAAGGCCTCTCGATCCGGCTTCCGAAGAGGATCCAGACTTAGCGGTGGAACTGATCGACTGGGTGTACCACCAGCTCAGCATAGATAATGCTTTAGTCGCCATTATGGCTGACTACCCTGTTTTGTGTCCGGCTTCCCCGGTGAGTACGACCGAAGTCCTGTCGCCGTTACTTCTTTAATGCTTAGTTCTGACCACCGTGCTCCAATGGTGTTTGTCAGGAAGCGCCTTTACGGCAGGAAGTCGAGCCCGCGGCGACCGGCCAACAAGGGTCAGTCCGGCCCAGCAGGCGGAAGAGGAGTGCAACGCGAACTGAAACGTTGCCGCAACGGTATGGAGCATCGCTATTTTTTAAGGGAAGGATTCCCAGGAGGTATATTAATGCTCATAACCTTTCCAGAAAGAGCGCTCGCCGGACAGTGTCCGGAGAGGTTGCCAATCAAGCCTCCGCCAGCCATACTCCAACGCACGGCCCAGAAGGGGAGGCGAATACAAGGCATGAGTCGGACGCTCCTCCAATGGAGGATGCCGACAGGCTGTCCGCCACCCGGTCTGAGGTGGAGAGCGCCATGAATCACAAGCGTCGCCGGACAGTTCTTCGTGACGTGTGTTTCTCCCCGGAGGCGTTAAATGCCTTTGATGTGGGAAACGCGCACCTCCGTGCCGCTCAAGATGGGTTGACCAGAGCCACAGAGCAGTATGTGAAAGACATACGTGTAAGTAATTTTAATAGTTATATATGTCAGTAGCCCCCGAGACTTAAAATGGTTAAAATAACTGATTTAAGGATCAATTTTTACGCAGGATCTTACGGAGAAGAATACCCATCTGTCCCAGGAGCTCCAAGAGTGCAAGGCCCAACTTGAGGCCGCACTGGCCGCCACAGGGGGAGCCACAGAGACCCCCGCTGGTAAGACGTACTTTGAAAAGATAATTAATTAACAAAGTGCAGTGTGAATCTGACAATAATATTGCAGAGGGCGCCGGACTAGATCCGGACAAGCAACAGCTACTGCGTCAGCTAAAGGCTGGCGAGAGGGTGCTTATGAAGGTGCAGCAGGAGAGAAACAAGCTCCAAGATGCCCACACCCAGCTAGGAGAAGAGCTGAAAGGTGTTCGGGCCCAGCTGTCTGGCTCCTTGAAGGAGAATCAGCGACTTCGTCGCGCATTTATAGTAAGTGCTTGAGCAAATTCCTTTGAAAAGAAGAATTCGGCGAGGAAGTCGTTTGACAGAAATATGTCTTTAGGTGTGCTCACAGGTCGCCCTGCGGAGGAAATGCCTGCGTCAACAGGTGACCAAGTTCCCGAGCTGGCGCAATTGTTCGAACGTGTTCGGCAGGCGATGAGTGGCGTCGTTTAGGCTTTATGGCCATCCATCTCCCTATCCGAGGGCCTTGGCGAGCTTGCTGAGAAGCTCCAGGGAGCATGGCAACGCCTTCATTTGTGGAAGATATCGGCCTGCTGTCAGGGCGCCAGGGAGGCCTGGGCCATGGTGAAGACGCGCTACCCGAAGGCTGACCCAAACCACATGGCCGAGGTCGGACCTGCGGGGCCTGATGGGAAGGAGATCCCTGTGAGCTTGATGTATGGCCAAGTAGAACTGGCCGCGAAATATTCCCAACAGGACTGTAAATTAGACAGCCTGTTAGATGGGATTGAGGAGGAGTACAATCAGTCGGTTTGACGATTGAATTTGAAATGACATGTAAGATGCCTTCTAGCCGGATTGTAGATCGTTTGTCTTTGCGGACCGTTTCGCTTCAACCTCGGGACCCAACAGTCCGGAGTGTGTCCGAATACCCCTACGGTTATAAAAGAACCGGGGCATGCATGGAGACAAGGCGTCGGGGTCATAATTGCTTTATCAGACAAGTGCCCAACTAGTTATGTTATATTACATGGTTAGTAAGAAACATCTTCCAGGGAGAATAGTTCCGTTAAGGGTTCCTTTCCCTGGGAGGCATGCCCTAAGGTGCAATGCCGGACTGCGAAAATAGTAGAAAAAGCATCTGGGGGCTTATAAATAAGTAAGTAATAAATCATCTTTCAAATCACCGACCGAATATTCTCTTAAGAACGCTAGCTTTCGGCTTCACCCAGTCTGAGGTACACATCCGGCTGACCCGGCAGTAACAATCGCAGAGGTGCTCCCTTTACCTCCTAGCCGAACAATCGGGAACGTAGGGGTAAGCACAGGAGCCAGGCAACCCAGCTTGGCCAAAACTTAAGTCATATCGATGCATATAATGGTGAATAAAAGGTACATGCGGAAGTATGACACATGCATTGGGCGTGAAGCCCATATTAATAAGCTTCTGGTAAAGAAGCCCCTAGGTATAATGAGTGCTAGGAGCACATCAAGTGTGTGCAAACAAAGTGCAAATCAGCCTATAAAAGGTAATGAAAAAAAGTGGGAAGAAGGAGGGGGACAAGAGACAGTAAAAAATATAAAAAGGTGGACGGGGGAGTGAGACGAACTCTGAGTCCGGTGTTTAGGCGTAGAATCTTCGGAGACGGGCTGCGTTCCATGGGTTCGGCTCGAGTCGGTTGTCAGATGCTTTACGTAGACGGTATGCTCCGCCGGTCAGGACTTGGTAGACGATGAAGGGACCTTCCCACTTGGGCTTAAGTTTGTCCTTTTTCTTGTTCGGCAGGCGTAGAACGAGTTTGCCAACATTGTAAGTTTTGGCCCGTACTTCTCTGCTTTGATATCTTCGAGCCTGTTGCTGATAGAATGTGGAACGAGCCTTTGCCACGTCCCGCTCCTCCTCTAAGGCATCCAAACTGTCCTGCCGATCCAACTCGGCTTCTCTTTCTTCGTACATGCGCACACGAGGTGAGTCATGAATTATATCGCAAGGCAGAACTGCCTCTGCGCCGTACACCATGAAAAATGGTGTGAATCCAGTAGTTCGGTTTGGCGTGGTCCGTAGCCCCCAGAGTACGGAGTCGAGCTCCTCTACCCAGTGCGTGTTAGATTCCTTGAGGGACCGCACTAGTGTGGGTTTGATGCCGCTCATGATTAGACCATTTGCTTGCTCGACTTGACCGTTAGTTTGGGGGTGATAGACTGAAGCGTAATCGAGCTTGATGCCCATGTTTTTGCACCAGAGTTTAACCTCGTCGGCAGTGAAGTTTGTGCCGTTATCAGTGATGATGCTGTGGGGGACGCCAAAACGGTGTACTACCCCGGATAGGAAGTCTATCACCGGTCCGGATTCTGCCGTTTTAACTGGCTTGGCCTCAATCCATTTGGTGAATTTGTCCACCATGACCAATAAGTATTTGTGCTTGTGGGTTCCCCCTTTAAGGGGTCCAACCATGTCAAGCCCCCAGACCATGAACGGCCAGGTAATGGGTATAGTTTTGAGGGCGGTGGGTGGCATGTGGCTCTGATTAGCAAAAAGCTGGCAACCGACGCATCGTTGGACTAAGTCCTGAGCATCCGCCCAGGCTGTTGGCCAATAGAATCCTGTACGGAAGGCCTTGCCTACGAGTGCCCGGGCTGCAGCATGGTGCCCGCCGAGTCCGGCGTGAATTTCCGCCAGGAGATTCCGCCCCTCCTCTTCGGAGATACACCTTTGAAGGACTCCGATTGTGCTTTTTTTTATAAAGTTCTCCCTCATGGACCTTGTAGGCTTTAGATCGCCGAACTATGCAGCGGGCCTCATTTTGGTCTTCGGGAAGTTCCTGCCGAATTAAGTAGGCTAGGAATGGTTCTGTCCACGGGGCAATTACTGCCATTATTTCATGAGCTGAAGGTGTTATTTCATCGGCTGAGCCGCCGATTGTGTCAGAATGGTCTGAGTTCGGTGATGCAGCTGGCTCCGGATTGTGATTTCCGGACTCCTCTTCCCATAACACGGATGGCTTGAAGAGCCGTTCCAGGAAGATGTTTGGAGGGACGGCGTCTCGTTTCGCGCCGATGCGTGCTCACACGTCTGCTGCCTGGTTATTATCCCGAGCTACATGGTGGAATTCGAGTCCTTCGAACCGAGCTGACGTTTTTAGGATGGCGTTGCGGTAGGCTGCCATTTTTGGATCTTTGGCATCAAAGTCTCCATTTACTTGGGATATTGCGAGGTTTGAATCCCCGCGCACCTCTAGGCGTTGAATGCCCATGGAGATTGCCATCCGAAGGCCATGTAGAAGGGCTCGTATTCGGCTGCGTTATTGGAGTCCATGTACATTATTTGAAGTACGTATTGGATTGTGTCTCCAGTTGGGGACGTCAGGACGACGCCAGCTCCCAAGCCAGCCAACATTTTGGATCCGTCGAAATGCATGATCCAATTGGAGTATGCGCCGTACTCTTTAGGGAGTTCGGCTTTGGTCCATTCGGCGACGAAGTCGGCCAGAACCTGCAATTTTATAGCTCGCCGTGGTTTATAGGTTATGTCAAATGGTAAGAGCTCAATAACCCATTTTGCAATCCCGCCCGTTGCGTCGCGATTGTTTATAATATCGTTAAGAGGTACTTCGGAGGCCATCGTTATGGAACACTCTTGAAAGTAGTGTCGCAGCTTCCGGGATGCCATGAACACCGCATATGCTATCTTTTGATAATGTGGGTACCGGGACTTGCATGGAGTTAGAACAGTGGATACGTAGTACACTGGTTTTTGAAGAGGGAATCTGTGCCCTTCTGTCTCTCGCTCGACGACGAGTACCGCGCTGACAACTTGATGTGTTGCTGTGATATATAATAACATAGGTTCGCCCAGGTTGGGCGCGGCCAGGACCATATTTGTTGCCAGTATGGCCTTTATTTCTTCGAGTCCGGCTGTGGCAGCATCCTTCCATTCGAAATGTTCGGTGCACCGGAGGAGGCGGTAGAGGGGCAGAGCCTTTTCTCCCAAACGGGAGATGAAGCGGCTTAAGGCCGCTACGCATCCGGTTAGTTTTTGTATTTGCTTGAGGTCTTTTGGAATATCCAATTGTGACAGAGCTCGGATTTTGGCCGGGTTTGCTTCAATTCCTCTACCGGATACGATGAAGCCCAAAAGCTTTCCGGCTGGTACGCCGAAGACGCATTTTTCGGGTTGAGCTTAATGTCATATGCTCGGAGGTTGTCGAATGTCACCCTCAAGTCTTCTACCAGAGTTGCGACGTGTTTGGTCTTGACGACCACATCGTCTACGTAAGCCTCTACTGTTTTGCCTATCTGGGTAGCCAGACATGTTTGAATCATGCGCTGATATGTTGCGCCGGCGTTTTTGAGTCCGAAGGGCATTGTGTTGAAGCAGAATGGCCCATATGGAGTAATGAATGCCGTTGCGGCCTGGTCTTTCTCCGCCATCTTGATTTGATGGTATCCGGAGTATGCGTCAAGGAAGCACAATAAATCGTGCCCTGCGGTAGCATCGATGATTTGGTCGATGCGAGGGAGGGGGAAAGGGTCCTTTGGACAGGCCTTGTTAAGGTCTTTAAAATCGACGCAGAGGCACCAGGATTTGTCCTTTTTTGGTACCATTACTAGATTGGATAGCCAGTCCGGATGTTTTATATCTTTGATGAATCCGGCTTCTAAGAGTTTGGCTAGCTCTTCTCCCATTGCATGTCTTTTGGGTTCGGAAAATCGCCGAAGAGCTTGTTTGACCGGCTTGAATCCTTTTAGGATGTTTAGGCTGTGCTTTGCCAGCCTGCGTGGGATTCCTGGCATGTCTGAAGGGTGCCAGGCAAAAATGTCCCAATTTTCCCAAAGGAATTCTCGTAGTGCGGCTTCAACATCAGGACTTAATTGTGCCCCAATGGAGGCCGTCTTTGTGGGGTCCGTTGGATGGACCTGAAATTTGACTATTTTGTCTGCTGGTTTAAAAGAGGTGGACTTGGACCTCTTATCGAGTATCACATCGTCCCTATCCACCGTGGAGCGCAGCATAGTTAGTTCCTCTGTCGCTAGGGCTTCGGACAATGCCTCTAGAGCTAGTGCGGTTGTCTTATTTTCAGCGCGGAGTGCTGTGTCTGGATCGCTGGCAAGGGTGATTATCCCATTGGGTCCGGGCATTTTGAGCTTCATGTACCCGTAGTGGGGTATAGCTTGGAAGATTGTGAATGCCTCTCGTCCTAACAAAGCGTGATATCCACTGCCGAATGGGGCCACTTGGAACGTGACCTCCTCGGACCTGTAATTGTCCGGTGAGCCGAACACTACATCTAGTGTGATTTTTCCTATGCAGCGTACTTCTCAACTAGGGATTATCCCTCTGAAGGTTGTGCTACTTCGCTCGATGTGGCTCCAGTCAATATCCATTTTTTGAAGGGTTTCCTCGTAGATGAGGTTTAATCCGCTGCCGCCATCCATGAGTACCTTGGTAAGGAGAAAGCCGTCCACTATCGGACTGAGGACCAATGCGGCTGGTGCTCTAGCTGTTCGGAATTTAGGTTCGTCGCTGGCGTTGAAGGTGATAGCCGTGTTACTCCATGGATTTGCTGTTGCTACTTGGTAGACTTTGGCGAGGCCGCGGATTGTTCGTTTTCGCATGTTATTTGATGCGAAAGTCTCGAAGACTGTTAATACCGTATTGGTACTGCTGGGCTATTTGCCCGGGGCTAAAACGCCTTCGCCACTTTTGGCCACCTGCCGTAGTATCCAACATGCTCGAAGGCTGTGTGTTGGAGTGGCGCCCTCCGTACTGTGGATTTTGCAGGGTCCGTTGAGCCAGCCCTCCAGTACGGTTCCATGCCATTTAGGGGGTGTTTGCTTTTTGGTTTTTAACCCAGGTGCTTGAGTATGGCACACCCTTTTACTTCGGACTAGGGTTGTGGTCAAGGCCGGACTGTCCCAAAACCTGGTTTCGGTGTTCCTGGCATTCTCTACCGCACAGTATTTTTGTACGATAGTCGCTAGGTCGATGAAGCGTGTAACTTCGCGATGACTTATGGTGTTCATGATTCCCTTGTCCGTGCAATTGTTGCAGAAAATTGAAATCACGCTTTCTTCGCAGCAGTCCTTTATCCTGTTCATAACCAGGAGGAATCTGGCCCAGTAATGATGTACTGTTTCATCGGGCTCTTGTCGTATTCGAGATAGATCGCTTATGTTAGGGTGGGCAGGTGGAATCAAGTTCGGAACCCCGCCCAATCTGAGGCTCAAAGGCCAAGAAGTTTCCAGATTTGGAAGCTTGACTTGCTGGATGCTTTCCAACGAATCTAGTCCGATGCCTGACTCTAAGTTCAGTATTTGATTAGCGTCCGTCCCTTCGCGGGAATCCGGCTTGGAGGGATCGGGAATCCGGACATAGTTGGTTTTGAACGTAGAAGAAGGGTTGCCGCATTGTTCCTCTACCACGACAACGTGGTGGGTGGCCTGAGGAGAGTTAATCTCTCTCAGATCGGGTTTAAGCCCAATCTGATCGTAGTCTGTGGCGACTCCCAGGGCGGCGATGCGATCCAAGAGCTCGTTTACAGAGGAGAGCTCAATCAGATCTAACTGGCCGGCGAATTCCAGGCTGACGTGAAGATCGCTTTTGCTGATCTGAGAGGTCATTGTTGGAGCGGTGGCCCAACAGGCGGTCATAAGAAAACCACCTAGCCGGACAGTTTGGCCGGCGGCCAAAGCTCTCTTGACGCCGGTACCGTCTTTAAAGACGGGAGGAGGCATCCTTCCTGATCGCGACGACACAGAGAACTCTCAATGAAAGCACCAATGTCGGTGTCAAAACCGGCGGATCTCGGGTAGGGGGTCCCGAACTGTGCGTCTAGGCGGATGGTAACAGGAGACGAGGGACACAATGTTTTTACCCAGGTTCGGTCCCTCTTGATGGAGGTAAAACCCTACGTCCTGCTTGATTAATATTGATGATGTGGGTTACAAGAGTAGATCTACCACGAGATCAAGGAGGCTAAACCCTAGAAGCTAGCCTATGGTATGATTGTTGTTCGTCCTACGGACTAAAGCTATCCAGTTTATATAGACACCGGAGAGGGCTAGGGTTACACAGAGTCAGTTACAATGGTAGGAGATCTACATATCCATATCGCCTAGCTTGCCTTCCACGCCAAGGGAAGTCCCATCCGGACACGGGATGAAGTCTTCAATCTTGTATCTTCATAGTCTTGGAGTCCGGCCGATGATGATAGTTCGGCTATCCGGACACCCCCTAGTCTGGAACTCCCTCAGGCGTCTCGGTGATGTCTGCATATCTCCGAACCCGCAGGGTCTACACACTTAAGGTTTGGTGACGCTAGGGTTGTAGAGATATTAGTATGCAGCAAACCGAAAGTTGTTTGGAGTCCCGGATGAGATCCCGGACGTCACGAGGAGTTCCGAAATGGTTCGGAGGTGAAGAAATATATATAGGAAGTGCTGTTTCGGCCATCAGGAGAAGTTTCGGGGTTATCGGTATTGTACCGGGACCACCGGAAGGGTCCCGGGGGTCCACCGGGTGGGGCCACCTATCTCGGAGGGCCCCGTGTGCTGAAGTGGGAGGGGAACCAGCACCTGGTGGGCTGGTCCGCCCCCCCTTGGGCCCCCCTGCGCCTAGGGTTGGGAACCCTAGGGGAGGGGGCGCCTCCACTTGCCTTGGGGGGCAAGTTCCCCCCTTGGCCGCCGCCCCCCTAGGAGATCCCATCTCCTAGGGCCGGCGCCCCCCTGGGGAGGGAGGTCAGCCGCACCCTGCATCTTGGCGCCTCCCTTCCCCTTGCTACACCTCCTCCTCCCACAGACGCTTGGCGAAGCCCTGCCGGATCCCTGCTGCATCCACCACCACGCCGTCGTGCTACTGGATCTTCATCAACCTCTCCTTCCCCCTTGCTGGATCAAGAAGGAGGAGACGTCACGCTGACCGTACGTGTGCTGAACGTGGAGGTGCCGTCCGTTCGGCGCTAGGATCTCCGGTGATTGGATCACGACGTGTACGACTACCTCAACCCCGTTCTCTTGAACGCTTCCGCTCGCGATCTACAAGGGTATGTAGATGCACTCCCCTCTCTCGTTGCTGGATGAACTCATAGATTGATCTTGGTGAACATAGGAATTTTTTTATTTTATGCAACGTTCCCCTACAGCGGTATCAGAGCCAGGTTTATGCGTAGTTCTCTTTGCACGAGTAGAACACAATTTATTGTGGGCGTAGATGTTGTCAACTTTCTTGCCACTACTAGTCTTATTTTGCTTCAGCGGTATTGTGGGATGAAGTGGCCCGGACCGACCTTACACGTACGCTTACGTGAGACAGGTTCCACCGACTGACATGCACTAGTTGCATAAGGTGGCTAGCGGGTGTATGTCTCTCCCAC
Source organism: Triticum dicoccoides (assembly GCF_002162155.2). NCBI lineage: Eukaryota > Viridiplantae > Streptophyta > Magnoliopsida > Poales > Poaceae > Triticum > Triticum dicoccoides. The sequence goes on from NC_041383.1 coordinate 275,412,523, forward strand.
TTTAGTTGTAGCGGATTCGATGAAAAGGGTCCGTATGAAGGGTAAATATAAGTTGACAAATCACATTGTGGCTTTAACGTAGGTAAGCAAACGTTCTTACTAGATCACCTATAGAAGCCACGTAAAAACTTGCAACAACAATTAGAGGACGTCAAACTTGTTTTTGCAGCAAGTGTTTTGTGATGTGATATGGCCAAAGTTGTGATGAATGATGAATGATATATATATATGTGATGTATGAGATCATGTTCTTGTAATAGGAATCACGACTTGCATGTCAATGAGTATGACAACCGGCAGGAGCCATAGGAGTTGTCTTTATTTTTTGTATGACCTGCGTGTCATTGAAGAACGCCATGTAAACTACTTTACTTTATTGCTAAATGCGTTAGCCATAGAAGTAGAAGTAGTCGTTGGCATGACAACTTCATGAAGACACGATGATGGAGATCATGATGATGGAGATCATGGTGTCATGCCGGTGACGAAGATGATCATGGAGCCCCGAAGATGGAGATCAAAGGAGCTATATGATATTGGCCATATCATGTCACTATTATGATTGCATGTGATGTTTATCATGTCTTTCCATCTTGTTTACTTAGAACGACGGTAGTAAGTAAGATGATCCGTCATGGTAATTTCAAGAAAAGTGTTCCCCCTAACTGTGCACCGTTGTGAAGGTTCGTTGTTTCGAAGCACCACGTGATGATCGAGTGTGATAGATCCTAACGTTCGAATACAACGGGTGTAAGCCAGATTTACACACGCAATACACTTAGGTTGACTTGACGAGCCTAGCATGTATAGACATGGCCTCGGAACACGGAAGACTGAAAGGTCAAGCATGAGTCGTATAGTAGATACGATCAACATGAAGATGTTCACCGATGTTAGGTAGTCCGTCTCACATGATGATCGGACACAGCCTAGTTGACTCGGATCATGTTTCACTTAGAGGACTAGAGGGATGTCTGTCTAAGTGGGAGTTCATAAATAATTTGATTAGATGAACTTAATTATCATGAACTTAGTCTAAATTCTTTACAATATGTCTTGTAGATCAAATGGCCAACGCTCATGTCCACCTGAACTTTAACGCGTTCCTAGAGAAAACCAAGCTGAAAGACGAAGGCATCAACTATACAGACTGGGTCCGGAACCTGAGGATCATCCTCATAGCTGCCAAGAAAGACTATGTCCTAGAAGCACCGCTAGGTGAAGCACCAATCCCAGAGAACCAAGACGTTATGAACGCTTGGCAGTCTCGTGCTGATGATTACTCCCTCGTTCAGTGCAGCATGCTTTACAGCCTAGAACCGGGGCTCCAAAAGCGTTTTGAGCAACACGGAGCATATGAGATGTTCGAGGAGCTGAAAATGGTTTTCCAAGCTCATGCCCGGGTCGAGAGATATGAAGTCTCTGACAAGTTCTTTAGCTGTAAGATGGAGGAAAACAGTTCTGTTAGTGAGCACATACTCAAGATGTCTGGGTTGCACAACCGCTTGACTCAGCTGGGAGTTAATCTCCCGGATGACGCGGTCATTGACAAAATTCTCCAGTCGCTCCCACCAAGCTACAAGAGCTTTGTGATGAACTTCAATATGCAGGGGATGGAAAAGACCATTCCTGAGGTATATTCAATGCTGAAATCAGCAGAGGTAGAGATCAAAAAGGAACATCAAGCGTTGATGGTGAATAAAACCACTAAGTTCAAGAAGGGCAAGGGTAAGAAGAACTTCAAGAAGGACGGCAAGGAAGTTGCCGCGCCTGGTAAGCCAGTTGCCAGGAAGAAGTCAAGCAATGGACCCAAGCCTGAGACCGAGTGCTTTTATTGCAAGGGAAGTGGTCACTGGAAGCGGAACTGCCCCAAGTACTTAGCGGACAAGAAGGCCGGCAAAACCAAAGGTATATGTGATATACATGTAATTGATGTGTACCTTACCAGTGCTCGTAGTAGCTCCTGGGTATTTGATACCGGTGCGGTTGCTCATATTTGTAACTCAAAGCAGGAGCTGCGGAATAAGCGGAGACTGGCGAAGGACGAGGTGACGATGCGTGTCGGGAATGGTTCCAAGGTCGATGTGATCGCCGTCGGCACGCTACCTCTACATTTACCTACGGGATTAGTTTTGAACCTCAATAATTGTTATTTAGTACCAGCTTTGAGCATGAACATTGTATCAGGATCTCGTTTAATTCGAGATGGCTACTCATTTAAATCCGAGAATAATGGTTGTTCTATTTATATGAGTGATATGTTTTATGGTCATGCCCCTCTGGTGAATGGTTTATTCTTAATGAATCTCGAGCGTAATGTTACACATATTCATAGTGTGAATACCAAAAGATGTAAAGTTGATAATGATAGTCCCACATACTTGTGGCACTGCCGCCTTGGTCACATTGGTGTCGAGCGCATGAAGAAGCTCCATGCTGATGGACTTTTAGAGTCTCTAGATTATGAATCGTTTGACACATGCGAGCCATGCCTCATGGGCAAGATGACCAAGACTCCGTTCTCCGGAACAATGGAGCGAGCAACCAACTTGTTGGAAATCATACATACTGATGTGTGCGGTCCAATGAGCACTGAGGCTCGCGGAGGATATCGTTATGTTCTCACTCTCATTGATGACTTGAGTAGATATGGGTATGTCTACTTGATGAAACACAAGTCTGAGACCTTTGAAAAGTTCAAGGAATTTCAGAATGAGGTAGAGAATCAACGTGACCGAAAGATAAAGTTCCTACGATCAGATCGTGGGGGAGAATATTTAAGTCACGCATTTGGTACGCACTTAAGAAAATGTGGAATCGTTTCACAACTCACGCCGCCTGGAACACCTCAGCGAAATGGTGTGTCCGGACGTCGTAATCGCACTCTATTGGATATGGTGCAATCTATGATGTCACTTACTGATTTACCACTATCATTTTGGGGATACGCTCTAGAGATAGCTACATCCACTTTAAATAGGGCACCGTCTAAATCTGTTGAGACGACACCGTATGAATTATGGTTTGGGAAGAAATCTAAGCTGTCGTTTCTAAAAGTTTCGGGATGCGATGCTTATGTCAAGAAACTTCAACCTGAGAAGCTCGAACCCAAGTCGGAAAAATGCGTATTCATAGGATACCCTAAGGAAACCATAGGGTACACTTTCTACTTAAGATCCGAAGGCACGATCTTTGTTGCCAAGAATGGGTCCTTTCTGGAGAAAGAGTTTCTCTCAAAAGAATTAAGTGGAAGGAAAGTAGAGCTTGATGAAGTATTGCCTCTTGAAACGGTGAGTAGCGCAACTCAGGAAAATGTTCATGTGGTGCCTGCGCCGACAAGAGAGGAAGTTAATGATGATGATCAAGATACTTCGGATCAAGCTCCTACTGAACTTCGAAGGTCCAGAAGGGCACGTTCTGCACCAGAGTGGTACGGCAACCCTGTCTTGGAAATCATGTTGTTAGACAATGGTGAACCTTCGAACTATGAAGAAGCGATGGCGGGCTCAGATTCCAACAAATGGCTTGAAGCCATGCAATCCGAGATAGGATCCATGTATGAAAACAAAGTGTGGACTTTGACAGACTTGCCCGATGATCGGCGAGCGATAGAAAACAAATGGATCTTTAAGAAGAAGACGGACACGGATGGTAATGTTACCATATATAAAGCTCGACTTGTCGCTAAGGGTTATCGACAAGTTCAAGGGATTGACTACGACGAGACATTCTCTCCCGTAGCGAAGCTGAAGTCCGTCCGAATCATGTTAGCAATTGCCGCATACTATGATTATGAGATATGGCAGATGGACGTCAAAACGGCATTCCTTAATGGTCACCTTAAGGAAGAACTGTATATGATGCAGCCAGAAGGTTTTGTCGACCCTAAGAATGCTAACAAGGTATGCAAGCTCCAGCGCTCCATTTATGGGCTGGTGCAAGCATCTCAGAGTTGGAACATTCGCTTTAATGAGATGATTAAAGCGTTTGGGTTTATGCAGACTTATGGAGAAGCCTGTGTTTACAAGAAAGTGAGTGGGAGCTCTGTAGCATTTCTCATATTATATGTGGATGACATACTTTTGATGGGAAATGATATAGAACTTTTGGACAGCATAAAGGCCTACTTGAATAAATGTTTTTCAATGAAGGACCTTGGAGAAGCTGCTTACATATTAGGCATCAAGATCTATAGAGATAGATCGAGACGCCTCATAGGTCTTTCACAAAGCACATACCTTGATAAGATATTGAAGAAGTTCAATATAGATCAGTCCAAGAAGGGGTTCTTTCCTGTGTTGCAAGGTGTGAAATTGAGCTCGGCTCAATGCCCGACCACGACAGAAGATAAAGAAGAGATGAGTGTCATCCCCTATGCCTCAACCATAGGGTCTATCATGTATGCCATGACCTGTACCAGACCTGATATAAACCTTTCCGTAAGTTTGGTAGGAAGGTACCAAAGTAATCCCGGCAAGGAACACTGGACAACGGTCAAGAATATCCTTAAGTACCTGAAAAGGACTAAGGACATGTTTCTCGTATATGGAGATGACGAAGAGCTCGTCATAAAGGGTTACGTCGACGCTAGCTTCGACACAGATCTGGATGACTCTAAGTCACAAATCGGATACGTGTATATTTTGAATGGTGGGGCAGTAAGCTGGTGCAGTTGCAAGCAAAGCATCGTGGCAGGATCTACATGTGAAGCGGAGTACATGGCAGCCTTGGAGGCAGCACATGAAGCAATCTGGGTGAAGGAGTTCATCATCGACCTAGGAGTCATACCCAATGCGTCGGGGCCGATTACACTCTTCTGTGACAACACTGGAGCTATTGCACTTGCCAAGGAGCCCAGGTTTCACAAGAAGACCAGGCACATCAAGCGTCGCTTCAACTCCATCCGCGAAAATGTTCGAGATGGAGACATAGATATTTGTAAAGTACATACAGACCTGAATGTAGCAGATCCGTTGACTAAACCTCTCCTAGGGCAAAACATGATCAACACCAGTACGCAATGGGTGTTCGATTCATCACAATGTAACTAGATTATTGACTCTAGTGCAAGTGGGAGACTGTTGGAAATATGCCCTAGAGGCAATAATAAATGGTTGTTATTATATTTCTGTGTTCATGATAATTGTTTATTATTCATGCTATAACTGTGTAATCCGGAAATCGTAATACACGTGTGAATACATAGACCACACCAAGTCCCTAGTGAGCCTCTAGTAGACTAGCTCGTTGATCAACAGATAGTCATGGTTTCCTAACTATGGGCATTGGATGTCATTGATAACGGGATCACATCATTAGGAGAATGATGTGATGGACAAGACCCAATCCTAAGCATAGCTCAAAGATCGTGTAGTTCGTTTAGCTAGAGATTTTCCAAATGTCAAGTATCATTTCCTTAGACCATGAGATTGTGCAACTCCCGGATACCGTAGGAGTTTTTTGGGTGTACCAAACGTCACAACGTAACTGGGTGGCTACAAAGGTGCACTATAGGTATCTCCGAAAGTGTCTGTTGGGTTGGCACGAATCGAGACTGGGATTTGTCACTCCGTATGACGGAGAGGTATCTCTGGGCCCACTCGGTAATGCATCATCATAATTAGCTCAATGTGACCAAGTGTCTGGTCATGGGATCATGCATTACGGTACGAGTAAAGTGACTTGCCGGTAACGAGACTAAACGAGGTATTGGGATACCGACGATCGAGTCTCGGGCAAGTAATGTATCGACTGACAAAGGGAATTGAATATGGGGTTAATTGAATCCTCGACATCGTGGTTCATCCAATGAGATCATCGAGGAGTATGTGGGAGCCAACATGGGTATCCAGATCCCACTGTTGGTTATTGACCGGAGAGGTGTCTCGGTCATGTCTGCATATCTCCCGAACCCGTAGGGTCTACACACTTAAGGTTCGGTGACGCTAGGGTTGTAGAGATATTAGTATGCAGCAAACCGAAAGTTTTTCGGAGTCCCGGATGAGATCTCGAACATCACGAGGAGTTCCGGAATGGTCCGAAGGTGAAGAAATATATATAGGAAGTGCTGTTTCGGCCATCGGGAGAAGTTTCGGGGTTACCGGTATTGTACCGGGACCACCGGAAGGGTCCCGGGGGTCCATCGGGTGGGGCACTTATACCGGAGGGCCCCGTGGGCTGAAGTGGGAGGGGAACCAGCCCCTGGAGGGCTGGTGCGCCCCCCCTTGGCCCCCCCTGCGCCTAGGGTTGGGAACCCTAGGGGAGGGGGCGCCTCCACTTGCCTTGGGGGGCAAGTTCCCCCCTTGGCCGCCGCCCCCAGGAGATCCCATCTCCTAGGGCCGGCGCCCCCCCTGGGGACCCTATATAAAGGAGGGGGGAGGGAGGGCAGCCGCACCCTGCATCTTGGCGCCTCCCTTCCCCTTGCTACACCTCCTCCTCACGCAGACGCTTGGCGAAGCCCTGTCGGATCCCTGCTGCATCCACCACCACGCCGTCGTGCTGCTGGATCTTCATCAACCTTTCCTTCCCCCTTGCTAGATCAAGGAGGAGACGTCACGCTGACCGTACATGTGTTGAACACGGAGGTGCCGTCCGTTCTGCGCTAGGATCTCCGGTGATTGGATCACGACGTGTACGACTACCTCAACCCCGTTCTCTTGAAGGCTTCCGCTCGCGATCTACAAGGGTATGTAGATGCACTCCCCTCTCTCGTTGCTGGATGAACTCATAGATTGATCCTGGTGAACGTAGGAATTTTTTTATTTTATGCAACGTTCCCCTACAACTTAAACTTCCAAAACTTCTTTGTGATTCTCGGTCTGACCGATTCCTCCATTTCGGTCCTACCGAGATCACTAAGTCGATCTAGGTTTTCAATCTCGGTGCAACCGATTTGAACTGTTCGGTCACACCGAGTTCCTGTAACTGTACACAATTATGCATCTCGGTGCCACCGAGTTGTTCCACTCGGTCACACCGACAGGGTCGGGCTATATATACCCACAGGCAAAATTTTGGAAATTTCTCCGAACCTCTTCGCCCGCGCAATAGCTCGCTCTGCTAGCAGGGTCTCCGGATTTTCTCCCCGTCGCCAGCCGCCTCCTGTCGCTGGTCTCCACCGCCGTCAACAAAATTCACCCCTGCCGTTGCCGCCGTAGCGAGTTCATCCCCAAGCTAGGGTATGGACTCGATCACAGTGCTATCCTCGTCCGATTCCTAGCACATTGTGTTCTTAATGATTCTTGCCAGGATTGAAACACCCCTATCCAGTCAATGCAATCCTTAGATTAGATGGGATTCGAAAATTTAGGGTTAGGTTTCCGCCGAAACCATCTCGGACCCACCGAGTTGAAAAACTCGGTCCCACCGATTTGGCTAACGCCATTGCACTAGTAACTGTCGGTCTGACCGAGAATTGCTAATCGGTGAGACCGATTTTAGGACTTTGTGAAACCCCAGCAGTCTTGGTACCACCGAACTGTGACTCGATCCAACCGAGTTCATCAGTTTAGGTTCCAAAACTGCTTCGGTATCACCGAGTTTGAAAATCGGTTGATCCAAAATGCTTTCTATGGAAAACTAAAACTGAATTTTTGAATCATTCTTTTGCAAAAAATCTCTGCATTTTGTGATGCTCATCCATTCTACCTCATCTATAACTATTCACAGGGTCAGCAGTCAGCGATTTGCAGCATGTCAGACCAAAGTGATAGTCAGAACAGGTCAGAAGAGCACAATCACATGAGTGAGGGCACTAGTCCCTCTAGCACTTCAGATGAAGGCAGCAGGAGCACCCCAAGCAATCTGCCTAAAGCTGCCACCAGGACAAGGAAGAAGAGAACCTCATATTCGGAGGATGAGGATTATAGAGCAGAAGAGGATGAGGCTACCTCCAAGAAGGTAGTGCTCAAAAAGGAGTATGCCTCAGCAAAGAACACTAAACCTGGACTAAATAGGAAGGTTCCTGCCAAGAGGACACCTATGCTAAAGGTCAGAGGATCAACTCAAGTGCCTGAAAAGTCTGAACCCAAAGAGGCACCTGCAAGAAGAGTTACAACTTCCAAACCCAAGAAAGTTCCCACTGGAGAAACTATGAAGTTTACCATAGAATCAGAAGACGAAGCTGCTTCTCAGGATAAAAAGAAGAAGAGAGCCAGAACCACTACTGCCCAGGTTCTTGGAAATCCCTCAATGAGGAGAGACTATGAAGAGGAAGAAGAGGTTGCTGCACCAGCACCCAAGGCACAAAAGCTTATGGGTGATGCTATTAAGTCAGGGGCTGCAACATCAAAGCCCAAGGAAGCACCCAAAGCTGCCCCCAAGCCCAAGCTTGCCCCAAAGAGGAATACCAGGAGTATTCCAGCTGCTGAGAAGAACAAGGCCCTAGTGCCTGAAGTTGCTGATGAGGAAGATGAAGAAGGACAAGTCCTGAGGAAGCTCAAGCCCAAGATACCAGATCATAATGATGCCCATCCTGTGGCTGAGGACATGAACATCAGAAGAGACTCAGGGTTGAGGCTATGGAGGATGACAAATCCATATGCCACAAGGAGAAGGACTGCTGTTGATTACAGGTTCCATACAAAGGAACATCAGGACTTCTATGAGACAATCTTGTTGGACAAGAAGCCCATAGTGTGTGATATGAGGTGGGTCGGCTGGACCTACATGAAAGAAAATGAAGAACACTATCCTGGAGTGCAAGACAGTTTTGTTGCTTGTGGAGTTGCAGATTTTGTTGGGCAAAAGCTCGCCAACTGGAATGATGAACTCATTATGCAATTCTACTCCACAACACACTTCTATCCAGATGGGAGGATAGTTTGGATGTCTGAAGGTACAAGGTACCAGTCAACCGTTGAGGAATGGGCAAGACTGATCAATGCCCCAAAGGAAAGTGAAGATGACTTGGATGTCTATGCCAAGAAGAAGATGGACCACAATTCCATGGCACACATGTACAAGGAGATCCCAGACAAAGCTATTGAGACACATAAGTTTGGGTCAGTCCACTTTCTTCTGTCAGGGCTGCCAATAATCAACTGGATCCTAAGACACACTCTCTTGCCCAAGTCTGCTGACCACAACATGATTAGAGGGCATGCAATCAACATGTTGCATTTGTTTGATGTGCCACAAAAATTCAAGGTCATGAGCCTTATGGTTGAGACCATTAAGATGACTGTAGCAAACCAGAAGAGAAGTTGTAGGTATGCCCCACAGATTCAAGAGTTGATTAACTCAAAGATGGGCATAGGAAAATATCTATTGGATAAGGAACATTTTTCTCTCTATCCAGACTTTGAGGACAATCAGGTTGTCATGAATGAGAATGAACCATCATTAGTACAAGCTCAAGAGAAGAAGGAGGAGGCAAGGAAAGAGAAGGCTGCCAAGATGCCAACTCAAGAGGCATCTAAGTACTTTTTGAAGAACAAGCAGGAGCAACTTGGTTACTTGATAGCATCAACACTGAGGATTGAGAAGGAATTGGCCACCCTCACTCAAAATCAGAAGAGCTTGGAAAGAATCATGGAACAAAAATTCTATGATCTAGATGTCAAAGTAACTGAGATTCAGTCAGTTGTGGAGCAGCTACAAGATGACATGCAGGAGAGGAAGGGCAAGACTACCACTAATGTATTTGCCAGAGTGCCTAGAGCTCAAAGGTCAGCTGCAGTGCCTGTGACAGACACCAGAGCCACATCATCTGCACCAGCTACAGCTCCTATAGCTCCAGTGCAACCAGCTCCAGCACCAACTCCTCCATCTCCATCCACTTCAACTGAAGCCTTCGTTCTTGGAGTTCTCCGAACACCACCACCGGAAGATCAAGCCTGAGAGTCGATCTAGCACTATGCATTTTCTATGAACTTTTTGGTAACTTGTTGCCAAAGGGGGAGAAAAATGTATAGATCATAGGCTTCGAGAGAGAGAGTGTTGCTTTTGTTCTCTCTTGCTTTGGTGGTTAAACTTTGTTTGCTTTTGATTGCTTGAGATACTATGCTGTTTTTGTGAGACATTGATGATCATGTGTTTGATCATAAGCTACACTTATGCATGTTTGATGATATTATCTTACCTATCCATATGTGATCATTCACTTTGCTTGGTGATGAGTGCATGTATTCAATCTTTATCATTTTGAGCGCTCCACCAAGATGTATGTGACATGGAAGAGTAACCCATTAGCCTAATTCCTTGTGCATTTGCAGTCCAAAGCAAATCCTAAACTATGCACAAATTTAGGGGGAGCTCTTGCTTATCACATACTTCTCAAAGCGACGATGTTTTTCAATCTTATTATCATTTGTCGAAGCTTTGATCTATATGTTGTCATCAATTACCAAAAAGGGGGAGATTGAAAGTGCAACTATCCCTAGGTGGTTTTGGTAATTCATAACAACATATAGCTAATTGAGCTAATGCTATTCCAAGACTATTATTTCAGGAAACCTCAATGAATGGCATGGCATAGATGATGAAAGTGGATCCCTCAAAATACTAAGGACAAAGGATTGGCTCAAGCTCAAAAGCTCAAGACTCTTCATTTTACATTTTAGTGATCCAAGATCACATTGAGTCTATAGGAAAAGCCAATACTATCAAGGAGGGATGAGGTGTTGCTTAATGACCCTCTTGCTTCATGTGCTTAGTGATATGCTCCAAAAACCCTCAACTACTTTCTCACATCCACAAATGACCTATACCCAAAGCCAAAATCGGTCACACCGATTCTTTCTATCCGGCGCCACCGAGTTCTAATGTCATAGCCACTGCCACAAACCCTAGGCAAATCGGTCCTACCGATAGGGATCTCGGTCTCACCGAGATGGGATTGTAATCTCTCTGTTTCCCTTCATAACGTTTCGGTCTAACCGAAGTGAGCGATCGGTCCCACCGAGATTGCAATGTAAACTCTCTGTTTCCCTTTTGTAACATTTCAGTCTCACCGAAAAGAGCAAATCGGTCCCACCGAGTTTACCTGACCAACTCTCTGGAAAGCTTATTACCAAAATCGGTCTCACCGAGTTTGTGTAATCGGTCTTACCGAGATTACGTTATGCCCTAACCCTAACCAAATCGGTCTTACCGAGTTGCATGTCAGTCCCACTGAAAATCCTAACGGTCACTAGGTTTACTAAAATTGGTCCGACCGAGTCTGTTGAATCGGTCCAACCGAGTTTGGTAAATTGTGTGTAACGGTTAGATTTTGTGTGGAGGCTATATATACCCCTCCACCTCATCTGCATTCGTGGAGAGAGCCATCAGAACAAACCTACACTTCCAACTTACCATTTATGAGAGAGAACCACCTACTCATGTGTTGAGGCCAAGATATTCCATTCCTACCATATGAATCTTGATCTCTAGCCTTCCCCAAGTTGCTTTCCACCCAAATCTTCTTTCCACCAGATCCAAATCCTATGAGAGAGAGTTGAGTGTTGGGGAGACTATCATTTGAAGCACAATAGCAAGGAGTTCATCATCAATGCACCATTTGTTACTTCTTGGAGACTGGTGTCTCCTAGATTGGCTAGGTGTCACTTGGGAGCCTCCGACAAGATTGTGGAGTTGAACCAAGGAGTTTGTAAGGGCAAGGAGATCGCCTACTTCGTGAAGATCTACCGCTAGTGAGGCAAGTCCTTCATGGGTGACGGCCATGGTGGGATAGACAAGGTTGCTTCTTCGTGGACCCTTCGTGGGTGGAGCCCTCCGTGGACTTGCGCAACCGTTACCCTTCGTGGGTTGAAGTCTCCATCAACGTGGATGTACGATAGCACCACCTATCGGAACCACGCCAAAAACATCCGTGTCTCCAATTGCGTTTGAATCCTCCAAACCCTTCCCTTTACTTTCTTGCAAGTTGCATGCTTTAATTTCCGCTGCCTATATACTCTTTGCATGCTTGCTTGAATTGTTTGATGATTGCTTGACTTGTCCCAAGATAGCTAAAATCTGCCAAACTCTAAAATTGGGAAAATGTTAAGTTTTTAATTGGTCAAGTAGTCTAATCACCCCCCCTCTAGACATACTTCAAGGTCCTACATCGACATTCCTCCCCCAGCACAAGATCCATCCCCCGCATGGCGTCCTGACGTGCCTCGTCAAATGCTAGGACCCGCATGGAGCGATGCTTGACTTCGTGTGGGAGAACCGCTTCAGCTCCGTAGATGAGGAAGAATGGCATCTCGCCCGTCGGCTTGGTCGCGGTGGTGTGGATGGACCACAACACAGACTGGTGCTCGTCGAGCCAGCCCCTGCTGCAGGCCTCGAGCTTCTTCTTGAAGGTCCTTGCATTGAGGCCCCTTAAGACTTCTGCGTTGGCGCACTCGGCCTGACCGTTGCTCCTGGGGTGTGCCACTGGGGCGTGCATATCTGCGTTCCAAGGTTAGCACAATATGTTTTGAAAAGGTTGGTAGTGAACTACGAGCCATTATCGGTGATGATGCAGTTAGGAACCCCAAACCGGCTCACGAGGCCTTTGATGAACTTGACGGCTGACCTGGCCGGGGTGGTGCGAACGGCTTCTACTTCTGCCCACTCGGTGAACTTGTCGATGGCAATGTAGAGGTAGCGGTAGCCCCCTGGCGCTCGAGGAAATGGCCCCAAGATGTCCAGCCCCGAGCCCGCGAACGGCCACGTGAGCAGGATAGTCTGGAGGCCCTATGCAGGCTGATGGATCTGTTTGGCGTGGAACTGGCATGCTTCGCAAGAGCGCACCAGCTCAGTGGCGTCGTTGAGTGCTGTGGGCCAGTCGACACTGCGGAAAGCCTTGCCCACGAGGGTGCGTGATGAAGAGTGGTGTCCGCAGTCCCCACCATGTATGTCTGCCAGCAGCTCAAGCCCCTGCTCCCTGGAGATGCATCGCAAATAAACGTCATTGGGCCTTTTGCGGTACAGCTCACCTTCCCGGATGCAGTACGTGGTGGCCTGACAAGCCATGCGCTCGGCATCCTCCTCCTTCTCCGGCAAGGTCCCTTGAAGCAGGTATGTCTTGAACTCCTCGGTCCAGCACTCCTCCTAAGGCTCGAGCGCGAGGGGCAGGCGGACCCCTGAGGATGGGCCGCAGGCCGGGGCGCCAGTTGCTGGTGTTTGGGGTAGGTCCTCCCAAGGCGGTGCTGGTGCTACAGTGGGAGGAACTGCCGATGGCTTGAAGAGCCGTTCCTCAAACACCCCTGGCTCCTGAGGTAGCCTCCAGGATGCCCTCTTGGCGATGTTGTCCGCCTCCTTGTTTGTTCCTCGTGACACATGCTGCAGTTCCAAGCCCAGGAACCGTTTCTCTATTTTGCGTACCTCTTCCAGGTATGCCTCCATCTACTCATCCTCAGGTGTGTACTCTTTGTTGGAGAAGTTGATGAGGAGCTGGGAATAGCCCCTGATGGTGAGGCGCTTCACTCCCAGCGCCGCCACGGCTCTGAGGCCGGCAAGTAAGCCTTCGTACTATGTGATGTTGTTGGAGACCTTTTTGCCCTACTGGAAACAGAGTTATACAGCGTAGTAGAGCTTGTCCTTGGTGGGTGAGATGAGGACAGCTCCAGCCCCTGCGCCTTGCCGTGAGAACGCGCCGTCGAAGTACATGATCCACCCGTCTGGCGCCTCACTTCTAGGCGAGAGGGAGCGATCCTTGCATACTCTGCGGTTAGGGACTTCGGTCCACTCTGCCATGAAATCTGCGAGGGCCGCACCCTTGATGACCCTGGTGGTGCTGAACTCAAGTTGGAACGCCTGGAGCTCGATGTTCCACTCCGCAACTCGCTCGGCGGCATTAGGGCTCCGGAGTACCCTCTCCAGTCGGTAGGCTGAAATGACCTTGATGGGGTGGCCCTGGAACTTGCTTTTGAGGCATGGGGTAGCACGCTCGCCTCCTGTTGAGGGAGTCCTAGATTCAGGGGTCCTTAGATTTCCAGCCTAGGAGTATGGGCCGGGCTGCATGGGCCGTACAGGATCAAGTCGAAGATCATCTACCGTGTCCGAATGGGACTTCTCAACATGTGGCCAGCAAGAATAGAGCCCGGAGGTTTCCTTCCCTGATAAACCGACTTTGTACATCCATAGATCCCCTCCGGCATGTATATAAACTGGAGGGGTTAGTCCGTAGAGGGCAACATTTCACCATCATCGGAATCCTCCTAGGCTAGACATCAAGGGTTAGCCATTACGATCTAGAGGTAGATCAACTCTTTTAATCTTCATACTCGACAATCATAATCAAGAAGGAGTAGGGTGTTACCTCCATTAAGAGGGCCCGGACCTGGGTAAACATCGTGTCCCCTGGCCTCCTATTGCCATTGATCCTTAGATGCACAACTTGGGCCCCCCTACCCAAGATCTGCCGGTTTTGACACCGACATTGGTGCTTTCATTGAGAGCTCCGCTGTGCTGTATGCAGAACGTGATCCATAGTCTGCCTAGTCATCAACGACACTTCTGGAGGGTGCCTGGCTTTGGGGCAGACCCTCCGGTTCGATGGTTTTACTATGAAGGCGCGCACGGCCGTCGAGCCCGCATCTCCTCTCATAGCTGCCGAACACCATCCTCGCATTGGCCCCAAGTACTCTAAAAAATTGGATCCGGCAGATGTTTCGTCTTTAAACGAATTGCTAGACTGCATCGTTGCCCTGGAGGTCTCAACGGACTATGATCGGATCGTACACAAGCCCGACCAGATGGAAATTACTCACCCACCGGTCACCCACTTCATGGCGATAGTCGAGGAACAGGCCACCAATGACCCCCCCCCCCATATTGAGGACCAAGTATGTCCAGGTCCCCGAATCCACTAAGCCGGATATTTCTCCTTCGGAAGGGACTTTACTCCCGTCGGACTCTGGTTCAGTTGCAGGGTCGCAAGAGCCTTGGCGCTTGGCCCGACCCGAACCGGTTACTGCAGAAGCCATACCGGCTCCGAACACAGACGTGGGACAAGATCCAAAATTCAATCCACCCACCCACCACAATCTATACTCTCCAAGCAACTCAGGTCCTCCAGATATATATGACCTGATGTATGTGCGGCAGCAGCCCCAGGAAACGGTCCACCACTTTTGGGCCAGATTCCTGCTTGTTAAAAACGAGATCAAGGACTGTTCGGACAACGACGTACTTGCGGTATTCCACCATAATTGCAAAGATGAAGGATATTGAACACCCTCGACCGTCGCCACATACAGAGCTTCTCGTAATTATCGCATTTAGTACAAAAGTACTACGCGATGGAAAGCATATGGAGGGCCCAGAAAACTCTACTGGAGCCCGCCACCTCGACGCAGAGTGCGGCCCGGGCTAAAAGAATATACCATGGCGGATCACCCAACCATCGGGCTACGGTCAGGAAGAATAAGCCCTTCATGGGACATAAGTCCATTGTTGATGAACTATTGGACAAACCCTGCCCGATCCATACTACTCCGCACACAGTCCCAACCCATAGCCTCCGGGCATGCTGGGTACTCCAACAGGTAGCAAAAAGTGGAGAGTCAATCCTCACCACAACCCCAGAAGGATATTCACCGGAGAAGGATAACTTCAATGTCCTAACAGTCTTCGAGACTTTCTCCTCTAACAACTGGTGTAAACGGGCACTACGCGACCTCGCCGAAGTCCATCAAGTTACCGCACTAAGCCCATGGAACGACACAGCGATAACCTTTACGGCTGAAGACGAACCACACGCTTGGTCAGTCCGAGCACATGCCGCCTTGGTACTGAACCCCATCGTTGATGGTTTCCGGCTTACTAAAGTGCTCATGGACGGCGGTAGCGGACTCAACCTCATATATGAGGATACGCTCGACAAGATGCAGATGGATAGGTCACCCATCAAGCATAGCAACACCACCTTTCGAGGTATTATCCCTAGTGGAGAGGCACACTGCTCGGGAAAAATAAAACTAGACGTGGTGTTCGACACACTTGATAATTATAGATCCGAAGAGCTGCTTTTCCATGTGGTCCCCTTTAACAGTGGGTATCACGCTATCCTCGGCCGGGTCGCCTTCTCACGCTTTCAAGCTATAACCCATTATGGGCACATGAAGCTCAGAATGCCCGGCCCTAATGGGATCATTACAATTTCAAGCAACCTAGACAAAGCTCTTCGTGCCGAGAACAAGACCGCATCCTTGGCCCTTGACGCACTATCTGAAGCCCTAGCGGCAGAAGAATTAACCACCCTACGAGCTACGGTACATAGGGACGACATGATCCTTGATAAGAGATCCAAGTCCACCTCTTTCAAGCCAGCCGAGGAAATAGCAAAATTCCAAGTGCACCCGACGGACCCCAATAAAACGGCATCCATCGAAGCGCAGCTAGATCCGGCAGTGGATGCCGCCCTATGTGCATTCCTACATGAAAATTGGGACATATTCGCCTGGCATCCTTCAGATATGCCCGGCATCCCATGCAGATTGGCCGAACACAGTCTCAATATAATCATGGGATTTAAACCCATGAAGCAGACACTACGGCGATTCTCCGAACCCAAGCGTCAGGCCATGGGAGAAGAGCTAGCCAAGTTATTAGAGGCTGGGTTTATTATGGAAATAAAACATCCAGATTGGTTAGCCAACCTAGTAATGGTGCCTTAAAAGGACAAATTGTGGCGCCTATGTGTCTACTTCAAAGACCTCAACAAGGCTTGCCCTAAAGACCCCTTCCCATTGCCCCGCATCGACCAAACCATTGACGCAACCATCGGACACAATTCTTTGTGTTTCCTCGACCCTATTTCTGATACCATCAGAACAAGATGAAGGAATCGGACCAGGCTGCAACCGCATTCATCACCCTTTATGGTCCCTTATGCTTCAATACTATGCCCTTCGGACTCAAAAACGCCGGGGCTACCTACTAGCGCATGATTTAAACATGCCTGGAAAAGCAAATAGGAAAAACAGTCGAAGCATACGTGGACAATGTGGTCAATAAAACAAAACATGTCGAGTCACTGGTGGATGACCTTCGCCTCACCTTCGACAATCTCCGAACATACGACATCCGGCTTAATCCAGAAAAATGTGTCTTCGGAGTTCCAGCCAGAAAGCTGCTAGGGTTCATTGTTTCCCATAGAGGAATTGAGGTACATCCAGCAAAAATTTGAGCTCTGTCACAATTGGCCACACCAACAGACCTAAAGCAGGACCAGAAACTAGCTGGGTGCGTCACGGCTTTAAGCCGATTTATCTCCAAATTAGGAGAAAAGAGATTGCCATTATACAAGCTTCTGCGCCGTACTGATAACTTCAAATGGACAGACGCAACCACAGCCGGATTGGAAGCAATCAAGGCCCTTCTCGCAAGCAACCCAATCTTGGCCGCACCTGGCATTGGAGAGCCTATGTTATTATACATTTGGCAACTAACCAAGTAGTTAGCGCCGACCTCGTCGTTGAGCGGAGGGAGGAGGGGCATAAATTCCCCACCCAAAAACCAGTTTACTATGTATCGGAGGTCCTTACACCTTGCAAATCCCGATACCCGCACTATCAGAAGATAGCCTACATAGTCTTCATGGCATCTCGCATACTTCGGCACTACTTTCAGGAGTGTTCCATCACAGTAACATCTAAGGTGGCACTGAATGACATCATTAATAACAGGGACGCCACTGACCACATAGCTAAGTGGGCCATCGAGCTATTACCGTTCGAAATCATATACAAGCCACGCCGGGCTATTAAATCCCAGGTATTGTCCAACTTTATAGCCGAATCGATGGAAGCCAAACTCCCTAAAGAGTACAAATCATATTATAATAGGATCATGTACTTTGATGGCTCCAAAATGCTGGCCGGACTGGGGGCTTGCGTAATTCTCACATCCCCACTGGGCACACAGTCCTCTACGTACTGCGAATTATGTATATAGACTCTAATAATGCAGCCGAATACGAGGCGCTACTACATGGTCTTCGTATGGCTGTCTCCATGGGCATACAATGCTTGGAGGTGCGCGGTGATTCGAACCTTGTAATTTCACAGGTTAATGGAGAGTTTGATGCGAAGGACCAAAAAATGATGGCATATCGAAACGCCATATTGAAACTGTCAGCTCGGTTCGACGGACTCGAGTTCCATCATGTCGCCCGAGAAAGTAATCAAGCATCCTACATCCTTGCTCATATGGGCGCTAAACGTGACCCCGTGCCACCCAACACCTTCGTGGAGTGGCTCTTTAAGCCATCTGTTGTGTGGCAGGGTGAGAGCGACGGAGGCAACACAGACCTGATCACACCCCCAACCGCCGAACACAACACGGACAACGTCGGGGGTTTGGATATCGAGATAACACCCTCTGCTCATGAGATCATGGCAGTTATTGCTCCTTGGACCGAACCTTACTTGGCTTACCTTAATAAGCAAGAGCTCCCCGACGATCAAAACGAGGCATGATGCATAGTTCGGCATGATAACCCACAAGTATAGGGGATCGCAACAGTTTTCGAGGGTAGAGTATTCAACCCAAATTTATTGATTCGACACAAGGGGAGCCAAAGAATATCCTCAAGTATTAGCAGTTGAGTTGTCAATTCAACCACACCTGGAAAACTTAATATCTGCAGCAAATTATTTAGTAGCAAAGTAATATGGAAGTAACGACAATAGTGGCAAAAGTAACTATAGCAGTTTTGTAGTAATTGTAACAGCGGCAACGGTAAAGTAACTAAGCAAAGATCAATATGTGAAAAGCTCGTAGGCACTGGATCAGTGACGGATAATTATGTTGGATGCGATTCCTCATGCAATAGTTATAACATAGGGTGACACAGAACTAGCTCCAGTTCATCAATGTAATGTAGGCATGTATTCTAAATATAGCCATACATGCTTATGGAAAAGAACTTGCATGACATCTTTTGCCCTACCCTCCCGTGGCAGCGGGGTCCTATTGGAAACTAAGGGATATTAAGGCCTCCTTTTAATAGAGTACTGGTCCTAAGCATTAACACTTGGTGAATACAGGAACTCCTCAAACTATGGTCATCACCGGGAGTGGTCCCAATTATTGTCACTTCGGAGTTGCCGGATCATAACACATAGTAGGTGACTATTGACTTACAAGATAGGATCAAGAACTCACATATATTCATGAAAACATAATAGGTTCAGATCTGAAATCATGGCACTCGAGCCCTAGTGACAAGCATTAAGCATAGCAAAGTCATAGCAACATCAATCTTAGAACATAATGGATACTAGGGATCAAACCTCAACAAAACTAACTCGATTACATGGTAAATCTCATCCAACCCATCACCGTCTAGCAAGCCTATGATGGAATTACTCATGCATGGCGGTGAGCATCATGAAATTGGTGATGGAGGATGGTTGACAATGACGACAGCGACGGATTCCCCTCTCCGGAGCCCCGAACGGACTCCAGATCAACCCTCCCGAGAGAGATTAGGGCTTGGCGGCGGCTCCGTATCGTAAAACGCGATGAATCCTTCTCTCTGATTTTTTCTCCCCGAACGTGAATATATGGAGTAGGAGTTGAGGTCGGTGGAGCCTCAGGGGCCCATGAGACAGGGGGCACGCCCAGGGGGGCAGGCGCGCCCCCACCCTCGTGGACAGGGTGTGGCCCCCCTGGTCTTGATTCTTTCGCCAGTATATTTTATTAATTCCAAAAATATTCTCCATGACGTTTCAGGTCATTCCGAGAACATTTATTTCTGCACAAAAATAATACGATGGCAATTCTGCTGAAAACAGCGTCAGTCCGGGTTAGTTCCATTCAAATCATGCGAGTTAGAGTCCAAAACAAGGGCAAAAGTGTTTGGAAAAGTAGATACAATGGAGACGTATCAACTCCCACAAGCTTAAACCTTTGCTTATCCTCAAGCAATTCAGTTGACAAACTGAAAGTGGTAAAGAAAAACTTTTACAAACTCTGTTTGCTCTTGTTGTTGCAAATATGTAAAGCCAGCATTCAAGTTTTCAGCAAAGATTATGAACTAACCACATTCACAATAACATCTAGATCTCATATTTACTCATATCAATGGCATAATCAACTAGCGAGCAATAATAATAAATCTTGGATGACAACGCTTTCTCAAAACAATAATAATATGACATAACAAGATGGTATCTCGCTAGCCCTTTCTGAGACCGCAAAACATAAATGCAGAGCACCTCTGAAGATCAAGGACTGACTGGACATTGTAATTCATGGTAAAAGAGATCTAGTCATAGTTGTACTCAATATAAATTAGTAGTAATGGATGCAAATGACAGCAGTGCTCTCCAACTGGTGCTTTTTAATAAGAGGATGATGACTGAACATAAAAGTAAATAGATAGGCCCTTCGTAGAGGGAAGCAGGGATTTGCAGAGGTGCCAAAGCTTGAGTTTTGAAACAGTGATAAATAATATTTTGGGTGGCATACTTTCATTGTCAACATAACAACCAAGAGATCTCGATATCTCCATGCTACACACATTATAGGCGGTTCCCAAACAGAATGGTAAAGTTTATACTCCCCCACCACCAACAAGCATCAATCCATGGCTTGCCTGAAACAACGGGCGCCTCCAACTAACAACAATCCTGGGGGAGTTTTGTTTGAAATTATTTTGATTTGAGCATGGGACTGGGCATCCCGGTTACTGGCCATTTTCTCGTGAGTGAGGAGCGGAGTCCACTCCTCGTGAGAGTAACCCACCTAGCATGGAAGATATAGACAGTCCTAGTTGATACATGAGTTGTTCGAGCATACAAAATAGAATTTCATTTGAAGGTTTGGAGTTTGGCACATACAAATTTACTTGGAACGACAGGTAAATACCACATATAGGAAGGTATGGTGGACTCCTATGGAATAACTTTGGGGTTTATGGAAGTGGATGCACAAGCGCTTAGTACAAGTGAAGGCTAGAAAGAGACTGGGAAGCGACCAACTAGAGAGCGACAACAGTCATGAACATGCATTAAAATTAATTAACACTGAGTGCAAGCATGAGTAGGATATAAATCACCATGAACATAAATGTCGTGGAGGCTATGTTGATTTTGTTTCAACTACATGCCTGAACATGTGCCAAGTCAAGCCACTCGAGTCGTTCAAAGGAGGATACCACCCTATCATACCACATCACAGCCATTTTAATAGCATGTTGGCACGCAAGGTAAACCATTACAAACTCCTAGCTAATTAAGCATGGCATGATCAACTATAATCTCTAATTTTGATTGCAAACATGTTTCATTCACAATAGGCTGAATCAGGAACGATGAGCTAATCATATTTACAAAAACAAGATAGGTCGAGTTCATACCAGCTTCTCTCATCTCAATCAGTCCATCATATATCATCATTATTGCCTTTCACTTGCACGACCAAACGGTGTGGATAATAATAATAGTGCACATGCATTGGACTAAGCTAGAATCTGCGAGCATTTAATACAAAGGACAAGACAAGGTAATATGGGCTCTTGGTTAAATCAACAATAATGCATATGAGAGCCACTCAACATTTTCATCCAGGGTCGGCCCTGAGGGGGGGGGGGCAGGGGGGCGGCCGCCCGGGCCCCCAAATTCCAGGGGCCCCACCCAGGAGGTATGCAATAGCTAGGCCTAGGTTGGCTATGGGCCTACGTCAAGAAAAAAGAAAATGTTTGGTGCTGGGCTTAGTCTTTCACGCTGACGCACAAGGGCAGAAAGCAGCGGGCCGATCGCCCACGTATCAATCGGTTTGTTTGTTATTCCATCATGATCAGCGGGGGCCGCGTCCTTCACGTGAAAAAAGGAGCAATCCATGCGAGCCCTTCCAATTCCATCACGGTAATCAGGCAGGCGCAACTATTCGAGCCCTAGGCCACCGACGCCCGACATTCGTACTGGTACTGCCGCCTCCTCCCTCCCATGTCCTGGTAATTTCGTACCTAATTAGCTGCTGATTTCAGTTCCTAGGCCCCCATTTGTAATTCCGTATAGGCACTTAGGGACACGTCTAATCTAGTTCTCAACTGATTTCAACAGGGATCCCCATCTGTAATTTTGTGCAGGCACACGCACTAACGCTCATCACCGAATCAATCATCTGGTATATTATATTGCCGTTCCTTGATGCATAAGCCAGTACCATTCAACAATTGATGCAGCATTTGTTTTTGTTTTCAGCCTTGTGTTATCATGTCTCCAGAAACAATAGGACGTATGCATCGGGTAGCGATAAAAGGAACAGTAAGAAGGCCATGGATAAATTGGTACAATCACAATGCAGATATATGCACAAATTTCTCAAGACTAATAATGGTGCTTCCACTGCTTTGATAAACCAAGATGATTAGTTGGAGATGGTTGCCATAGAGGAAGATCAGTAAACTATTGGGATTTCGGAATATGATCAGCGAGAAGAAAATGTTGACACCAATAACAATGTAAGTGGCTCCGATATGTAGGTAATTCATTGCATGCACATGCACAATCTACTAGTGTTTATGAATAACCTATTCATAATCCAGATATTTACGATCCAAGAAATTCAGATAATCTTGATAATAAAGTAGGAGACATCTTAGTTGACAAAGGGCCTATGAGAGAGGGGGGCAATAGAATACCATGTAGATGAAGCGGGGAGACATTTTTCAAATGCTCACTATCATAGGAAATTAATAAATGGAGAGCAACATTATAGAAAGTGGCTAGTTTAATGAAAAGATGTCTACAAAGTTGTTTTGCTTCTATTGTAAGATCTTTTCTTGTAGAGTATGCAGATTTTCAAGCATGTCAGTGAAGTTAGTTGCTATCCTAATATCTCCATTGCTACATTATGCAACGAGAAGAAATTATTGGATGAAATTCACATCGACGCCATCATAAGTGATTTTGCATCGAGAAATGTTAGAAGAAAATTTTAAGGTAATACGTATTAATTATTTGATTCACATACTAATTTTGAAATCATTAAAGTGCTATTGGGATATTTCATTTATACATATTTCAGTATTATTATTATGATGTCTATACTAAGGGCCCCGCGTTTTAGTTTCGCCCCGGGCCCCCAAAATCTCAAGACCGGCCCTGTTTTCATCATGGTCTTCTCCTCTCGACCCCCAAAGAAAAGAAAAGAAATAAAACTATTTACACGGGGAAGCTCCCAACAAGCAAAAGAAGAACGAGAAATCTTTTGGGGTTTTCTTTTAATTACTACTACTACAAGCATGGAAAGTAAACTAGCTATTTTTTTGTTTTTTCTTAAGGTTTTTCAAACACACAAGAAGAAGGCTTAGAAAAGAAAATAAACTAGCATGGATGGTACAATGAAAAAGTATGAGTATCGACAACTAGAATAAGTGTGTGAACATGAATGTAATGTTGGTGATAAATATGTACTCCCCCAAGCTTAGGCTTTTGGCCTAAGTTGGTATATGACCACGGCTGGCCTGGCGGATATCCAAAGTTGTAACTGGCATCATACTGAGATGCAGCCGCTACTGCCTGACGAGCTGCAGCTTGGAGGTGAGCTGCCTCCGTCCTCCTTTCATACTCGTTCGCCTCCTCCCTGGTTATAACATGTCTCCTTTTTGCCTGAGAGTCAAAGAAAGTAGGAGCAAGGAGAGCAATATGGACAGCGCGTTGTCTGTCAAAGATTAGTCGGTATTGAAGGGGTTGTTCATTCCTCTCAATAAACTGATGGCGAACCATAGCATTATAATCTAAATAAACAGGAGGCAACTCTATATCATTTGCATGTATGGGTACATCAAGATAGTTAGCTAAACGAGCTGCATAAATCACACCAAACAAATCTCCACTTATACTGTTATGATGCAACCTTCATGCAACAATCGCCCCCAATTTATATTGTTTATCTCCTAATACCGCACTTTTGAGAACACAAAGATCTGGAACGCACATGTGACAAGCTTCATCTTTACCATTAATGCATCTACCTATAAAGAGAGCAAAATAATGTATGGAAGGAAAATGAATGCTCCCTATGGTAGCTTGTGTGATTTCTCTAGATTCCCCCACAGTGATACTAGCAAAAACTCTTTATATTCAGATTTGCAAGGTTCACTAAAATTGCCCCACTGTGGGAGTTTTCAAGCAGTATTAAAACCTTCTAGGTCCATGGTATATGATTTATCATGAAGATCAAACAAAACAGTGTGAGAATTGCGTGAGGATGTGAATTTGAACCTTCTCACAAAGTCAGTTAGGTAGTAGTATTGGGGGCACTTATCTGACACAAAGCCCTCAAGTTCAGCATCACGCACATACGCGTAAAATTCCTCAATGCCTGCTTGAACCATAAAATCTTCCGATGGCCATTCACAAGGCCGCACTTGAGCTTCCCTCGGTGGTTCATCATATGGCTCACTTATCGCGAGCCTCGGTCCTTGCTTCCTTGAGGAACCACCTTGGTATATTTTCCTATGCATTTTTTCTCTGAAAAATTTCTGAAATTCTTAGTGACTCAAAATAAAAGTGAACCAACAAGATTGATAGTAACTACTCCCATAAATGCCTAGAAGCTAAATCATGCATTAAAACTACTTTTGACCATATAAATTTGACATGCAAGCTCAAGAACAGGGTCACCTTAGCAGCAAAAAATTGCAATAAATAAAGCACTAGAACAAAAACTAATTGGACCATTGGAGGAGTCACATACCGAAGAACAATCCCCCAAAACAGTTTCGTGAATGAAGCTTTGAGCAAGGAGATCGAAAATCGCAGCAAAACGAGATAGAACACGAGTTTGAGTTGTGTGGTGATTTTTTCTGGAGGAAGACGAAGTGTGTGGGTGCAGGAATAAGTGGAGGGGGGCCACGTGGGTCCCACGAGGCAGGGGGCGCGCCCAGGGGGGGCAGGCGCGCCCTAGACCCTTGTGGCCAGGTGGTGTGGCCCCATCATGTGTTCTTAGTGCCAAATATTCTTAAATATTCTACAAAAAATCATATTTCATTTTTGGGACATTTGGAGAACTTGTATTTTCGGGGTATTTTTTTGCAAGGGTAAATCAGAAAACAGACATAAAAATACTATTTTTGCTTTATTTAATCTAAATAACAGAAAGTAAAAGGAGGGTACAGAGAGTTGTGCTTTCTAACTTCATCCATCGCATGCTCATCAAATGGAATCCACTAACAAGGTTGATCAAGTCTTGTTAACAAACTCATTCCGAATCGCATGAAACCGGAGAATCCCCGAATAACACTAAGTTACCTCAACGGGGATATGCATGTCCCCAACAATAAGAATATCATATTTCTTCTTGATAGTAGGAAGAGGAAATTCAAAACCTCCAATAGTATTCGTTGAAATTTTTCCAATGCAATTGATACTGTGGACTTGAGGTTGTTTCCTCAGAAAGTGTACCGTATGCTCATTACTATTAACATGAAAAGTGACATTGCCTTTGTTGCAATCAATAACAGCCCCTGCATTATTCAAAAAGGGTCTACCAAGTATAATTCACATACTATCATCCTCAAGAATATCAAGAATAACAAAGTCCGTTAAAATAGTTACATTTGCAACCACAACAGGCACATCCTCACAAATACCGACATGTATAGCAGTTGATTTATCAGCCATTTGCAAAGATATTTCAGTAGGTGTCAACTTATTCAAATCAAGTCTACGATATAAAGAGAGAGGCATAACACTAACACCGGCTCCAAGATCACATAAAGCAGTTTTAACATAGTTTCTTTTAATGGAGCATGGTATAGTTGGTACTCCTGGTTCTCCTAGTTTCTTTGGTATTCCACCCTTAAAGGTATAATTAGCAAGAATGGTGGAAATTTCAGCTTCCGGTATCTTTCTTTTATTCGCAACAATATCTTTCATGTACTTAGCATAAGGATTCATTTTAAGCATATCAGTCAAACGCATACGCAAAAAGATAGGTCTAATCATTTCAGCAAAGAGCTCAAAATCCTCATCACCCTTTTTCTTGGATGGTTTAGGAGGAAAAGGCATGGGTTTATGAACCCATGGTTCTCTTTCTTTACCGTGCTTCCTAGCAACAAAGTCTCTCTTATCATAACGTTGATTCTTTGATTGTGGGTTATCAAGATCAACAACAGGTTCAACCTCTATATCATTATTATTGCTAGGTTGAGTGTCAACATGAACATCATCATTAACATCATCACTGGGTTCATGTTCATTACCAGATTGTGTTTCAGCATCAGAAATAGAAATATCATTGGGATTCTCAGGTGTGTCAACAACAGGTTCACTAGAAGCATGCCAAGTCCTATCATTTTTATTATTCTTCTTTTTAGAAGGACTAGGTGCATCAACTTTATTATTGTGAGAACCTTGCTCAATTCTCTTAGGGTGGCCCTCAGGATACAAAGGTTCCTGAGTCATTCTACCACCTCTAGTCACAACTCTAACAACATTACCATTTTTCTTATTATTTAATTCATTGAGCAAATCATTTTGTGCTTTAAGCACGTTTTCTGCTTGAGTGGTAACCATGGAAGCATGTTTACTAATAAGTTTAAGTTCACCTTTAACTCTAGACATATAATCACTCAAGTGTTTAGTCATATAAGCATTGCGTTTCAATTGTCTACCAACATAAGCATTTAAGTTTTCTTGTTTAACAATAAAATTATCAAGCTCATCCAAGCATTGACTACTAGACTTATAACGAGGAATATCACCTTCATCAAATCTATAGAGAGAATTTACCTTTACTACCTGTGTCAAGTTATCAAGACCATGTATTTCTTCAATAGGCGGTAAATTCTTAACATCATCAACTTTAATACCCCTTTTTTTATAGATTTCTTTGCCTCTTGCATATCTTCATGACTCAGAAATAGAATACCCCTTCTCTTTGGAGTTGGCTTGGTTCAGGAAGTGTCCAATTGTTTTCAATAGTCAACATATTATTCAATAACAATTCAGCTTGATCAACAGTTCTTTCCCTGAAAACACAACCAGCACAACTATCTAGGTGGTCTCTGGAAGCATCGGTTAGTCCATTATAAAAGATATCAAGTATTTCATTTTTCTTGAGAGGATGATCAGGCAAGGCATTAAGTAATTGGAGAAGCCCCCCCC